>NC_134486.1:116662906-116965406 GCF_040206685.1 Ascaphus truei | reverse complement strand
TAAAAAGTTCAATTTAGGCTCAGCACAAGGACAAAATATGGAATAAGGTGTGAAAGCCATTAGAATTTGACATAATTCTTTTTCTTTCTGGTCTTTTTTAATGTATCTGTTGCATACAATACTTACGGTATCTTATATGCAAAAGTTTGGGGGCTATATTTTTATAATTAATACTACATAATTATAATTAAGCTGATAAAATGCCCACACTTAATTCCTCTGCAGCTTTTTCACACAGTTACTCTAGTTTTCTACTTTCTATTAAACTATAAAGAAGTCTAAGTAAAATATAAAAATCCCATAATTTGCATTTCTACAGGTAAATTAGAAAGTTTCTGATAGCTGTGATTTATGGAATGCAAAATAATTCCCACAACAATTAAATATTCTTAATATAAATATTGAACCAGCATTGTTTCTATCAATTGTTGCACTATTATAATCCTTTCTTAAACTTGGTCTTTTTAAAGGCCTAAACCCAATTTTTTATTTTTTTTAAATTGTTTTATATTGGAAGTTCAATTGCCGTGATCTGAAAAAATAAGAACTCAATCCACTTTTTCTACGTTGCCTCAGCTGCTGTTTGCATGCTGGGTCCATTAACTGCATGTTTTATGTTTAAAACAGAATAAGATACACAATTCAATACTGGATGACTCATGAAAATAAAGCACTATTTGCTACTAAGCTAATGTTGCACTTCATTAGAAGTGAGAAAGCCAGTATGACTAAAGGGTCAAACCACAAAACCTGGGGGGGGGGGGGGCAGTGGGGAGCAGTTAAAGGCACAGCACTGAGTTTCACTAGTGGGAAAAGATATGTGTGGAAAGAAAGGCAAATCAAAGTTATGAAGAAACAAAGACTTTTTCTACTACATACTGTAGGTTAGTCGAATCTCACCACAAATTAGCTGTATGGCTTTCTATATTGCACTTAAATTACCCACTTTAAATCTAGCAGTTTAAAATTGATGTACAGTTACAAAAGAATTATATACTGTATCTCTAACCTGGTGAATGAGTTGCTAGAACAGAAAATATGTTACCATGTGGAAATCTGTGATGCCAGTGTGGATACAGGGACCCTAACCAATAACTAGTGTGAACCCATGGCCCAAAAGAAAGCAAGGTCATGAGAACGCAGGCCTAACAAGGCAATATCCTGGGTCACTTCCTAATCAAAGTTCTAGAGATAAATAGTGAAAGCTAGAGAGATTGGGAAGTACTGGAACAGGCTCAGTGCTCACAGTATTGAACTGGTACAATACTCTGTATTCTTAACTAGAGCAGGTGCCACATCACTGCAAGAAAACTCCCATTACTAACACAGCAGTTAAAAGTATAGAAACAACTCAAAGCATGGGATAAGTGGAATGGTGTGCTGCTTGAAGGCAGAAGTTGGTATAAGTAGTGCAGACCCACACTCACTAGCCAATCGACAAGCTGGACTCTTTGCCCAATCACTTACTACTTACCTGCAGGCTGGCAGTGTGGAATTTGTCTAGAAAATCTGTCTTTGATTTGGTTGTCTGAAAATTCTGTACCAGATTTCACAACCTACGGAATCCTGGCAGCCCCCAAGTTAGGATCACTTTCTGAATCTTTAGGAACTGGCCTATCTGAATGAGCTGGATAGAATGCCTTATCACCTCCTCTAACTCCCACCTATAAGACGTCTCCCATGCTGCCCCCTCTCTCTGGAATTCCCTACACATACCGTCAGACTCTCCCCCAGCTTTCAGACATTTTAAACTCCCTGACAACTACCTTTTCAAGGAAGCCTATCTGGCATACTTCTAACATCCACCTGCATCTCAATGCCTTCCAACCCCACTGGGACAAGCTGAGTGACTGGTCCAATCTCCACACTATGTAATACTCCCTAAAATCCCCAATCTCAAACCTTAGTGGGATCGGCTGTCAGGCTGGACCATACTCCAACCTGAGGTATACTCCATCCCACAATGAGCAGTCACTTCACCTTTTTGTCACAACATTGACAATCATTCCTTCTAGATTGTACGCTCCCATGAGCAGAGCCATTATTACAGCTTATTATCTGTTTCTGCATGCTTTTCCTTATTTGCATTTCTATGGTATGTAACTCTGTTTTGTAATTATTAACTACAGCTGTAGCGTGGTGGTTGGTCGCTCAGTCGGCACAGAATCTGCCAAGGGAATGGTCCTGGCATGTGAGTGCTTGTGGAATCCGTGCGACCAGACTAATGGCCCATCAGGATTAACATAGTGGATGTCCTCGCTTCTGAATGGGACTCCCGCTGTTTGAATCCTACTGGACCGCATCAATCTGTAAGAAACGCTCAGTGAGAGTACTGTTGCAGCCCCTTTTATCCTCCTACATCCCCGAAAAAATTCGGGGATGTTTTCCGTTTGTCACGGACTTGGCGTACGTCAGCCGCATTCATCAGACAGCGCTAATAGCGCTAAACAATGAAAGCGCCCGTGGCGCCCAAATGGCCGAAAACATGCCGCATCTGCCCGCGATTTTAAAAATCGCAGGGAAATGGCTGCAGGAGGTTAAAGACGGCCGCCACTGTAGATAGAATCAATCCCTCAATCTGCACACCTCTAACAAGCAATCACGCAGCTTATAATTCATTTTAATAACATATTAATGCATGGTGTCTCCAGAGCTAAACTGTATTAAATTTGGCCCCGGTGACCATTTTCTTCCCGAGTAACAGGCAACTTCTGTGTGTTTTAATGTCCCTGTCACATGACACTGGAGATTTAAACATTCAGGGAGATACTATACTGGGTCCTGTAATCCGGGAATGAGGGAGTCCCTGGGGCTGAAATTAACGTGGTTCAGCTGAGGAGACCCCCTGCTTCAATACTATCTCAATAAAATAAAATAAAAGCAGCTTCATTACCTTATAAGACAGCTGCTAAGGTAATGAAGGTGTTAAACGAAAGTACCTTTTTTGGGGGTAGAAGAGGTGGGTGAAGGGGTAGTTGCCCCAAGATGTATGATTAGGTCTACCTTGAAGGTTGTGGGAGAGACAAACCCTTTCATAACATTAGTAGTTACTACTGCTAAGGTAAAGGAGTGGTTAATCCCTCCTACTTCCCACTCAAAAAGCCTAATCATCCACTCTGAGGCAACTACCCCCGTCACCCGGCCCCTCTACCCCCAATAAACATTAAAATACAACACAACAAACAATACTAGCCAATACACCTATTGATTCCCACTGTAGTTACCTATGCCCTTAATTGGAGCACAGACAACCCCAATGGCAATGAATGGGCACCCTACTACCCACTCCTGTAATCCCAACAACCTCCCCACACCAACACATACAGTACAGTAATGGGCAAAATCCCTATTTTTCAGATCTGGATAATAGCACATTTGAACATTAAAAATAAAACATTACCCCTGCCAGGATGAAGGCCATCCACATGATTTTGGTCCTCCATGTCTGCAGTGGGCACAGACAGAGAAAAAATAACTTCTGACCTGTAACCACTTGATCACCTAAGTGGTTACTAACCGTTATGATAATAAAGGGAGTAACCACCACCACTTCTATCCATTGATTGTCACTGTGGTAAACCATGCCCCAATGGGGGTAAGGAGAGCCACAATGGCAATGAATGGGCAACCTAAAAGAAAAACATCCACAATATAAAATACATCACAATTAAATAGAAACAAACATTTGTCAATAAACCCAAATGATTGTCACCATGGTAAACCATGCCCACAATATGCGCAAGGATTGCACAATGGCAATGAATGACAACCACAAATATTCGACAAAATAAAATACATTATATTTTACATAAAAGCAAACATTTGCCAAAAAAGGATTTGATTGCCAATGTGATTATTTATACCCTCAAATGGGCATAGATAAACACATTGCAGTCAACGGATATCCTAAAAAAACACAATAAACAAAAATACTATCAATGTCTTTTTTAATTTTGCCAGGATGAAAATTCATCCACCTCATGCAACATCGGAATCAACTCTTGCCCCATGACGCAATGATCCTCATCAGCAAATGAGGCAAAGAAGTCCACAATCTTCAGTTGCTTGCAGAGGAGGTCCCAGTGAGTAGTTCTTATTTCCTTTCTTTTCTTCTTATCTTCATTGATTTATTCTTTGTTTGACAAATGATTGTTTTTATTTAACTGTAATGTATTTTTTTGTGGATTTTTTATGTTGCCCATTCATTGCCATTGTTGCAATCTTTTCTCATATTTTGGGCATGGTTTATCACAGTGCCAATCAATGGGTTTATTGGCTAATGTTTATTTTTATTTAATTGTAATGTAATGTATTTTATTTGGTGAGGTTGTTGGAGATAGAGAGAGTGGGTAGTCAGGTGCCCAGTCATTGCTATTGAAGTTATCTGTGCTCCCATTGAGGGCATAGATGACCAGACATGCTATCATGGGGTGTTTTTTGTTGTATTTTATTTTAATGTTTGTTTTATATAATTGTGTAACTTTAGTTTTTTGTATCACAAATGGCCAAACTCGTTATTAGCTATTTGGCTACTAGTGCTTTTTCCCATTTGTGTGCATGTTGATGTATTGGCTTATGTTTGTTTTGATGTAATTGTAATGTAATGCATTTTATTTTGTGGATGTTATAGCTTGCTCTTTCATTGGCTTTGTGACAATCCTAGCCCATATTGTGGGCATAGTGACAATCAATGTGTAGAAGGGGTGGACGATTGGGCTAGTTCCCCTAGGGCCAGTGGTTAGAACTACCGGGAGGGTTGCAGGAGGGGTTAACCCCGGTATTGGTTGCCATTATATCCCTGCATGTTTCATTCTCCCACGTCATGTGACCGAGACATTTAAACATTGCAGAGTTACCGATACCTCCTACCGGGGCCTGTAACTCGACAAACAGGTGGTCCCCGGGGCTGAAATTAATGCAGTTCAGGTTGGAGACCCCCTGCTTCAATACTGTGTTAATAAAATAAAAGCCTTGTCGATCACCTGTTAGATGTATGCAGGGAGAGTGATTCTGTCTACTCTCAATGCGTGTCTTTTACAGACTGATGCAGCTTGGTAGGATTCAAACAGCCAGATTCCCATTCAGAAGCAGGGATGCCCGCTGTGTTAATCCTGATGGGCAATACCCCTGCCATGCACTGTGCAGCGGATGGTACTGTAAACTCTTTAAATCCTCTGTGGCTGCTGATACTGTACATACAAGTTGCTGCATTGGTACTGTACTTAAAAACATAAAATAAAACTAGGATAACTTTTGAAAAGAGTTAGAAGTTTAAACAGATCGGACATACAGTATTTAATTATTTTTGTTACTGTGTTTTTCCATATTTAGTTTTATACATTTTTGATTTACAACAAAACTGAAACCAAGACATGAAGGATTTTCAAAATCAAAATATCAGGGAAAGTGCATACCTTTAAATAAATATATTATTTTAATAAGGTCCATTATTATTATTGTAATAATAAATTCTAATGCCTTCAAATGTAATGTATTGTATGTCTTTATTTATATAGCGCCAAAAGTGTACTCAACGCTTCACAAAGAATACAGTACAGGGAATTATAATAATACAATAAGTGCAGCAAAAATCAGACTATGGGAAAGGAAATCCCTGCCCCGAAGAGCTTACAATCTTAGCGGTTTGAGGGAAATGTTAATACATAAATGTTAATACATTTATTTAAAAATAGTCATTTCAGTAAAAGTTTCTCAGTGATACAGTAATGCCAAATTAATTCACATAAAGTCTTTGCTCTTAGCTACGTAAGTAAAACAGAGGTGCATAATCTGCTGTACCAATATGGAATATAGAATCCCAATGGAGCAGGCAAGAAAAAACATTTAATACACAAATAGACAGACAGAACCCCTATTGATAGCACTCTGTTTCAGTGTGATTTGGTGATTTATTTAAAATATCTTTATTGAATGACAGTAACGTTAAAATATTGGGGTTTAAAACAATGATTAAATATAACCAAGTGTTACTTAATCTAATGGATATGTGTGTCCAAGAGATTGTACAGTGGTATGTTAATGTCCAGTGTTAGGATAGTTCACTGGCCCTAGTGTTCCTCATATGGAGTGAATGGGCTAGAGGTCTCTGTAGTTATACCGGCAGTTATTACCACAGTTAAAGTGCCCCAGTATGATATACTAGCTGGTGCTCTTATATAGGACCTGTACTATGCTGTATAAGTGATGCAGCTATTAGTACATTATAGATTAGATAGAGTCAAATCTAGGTCTGAGTGCACCTACTATTGTATTACTGACGCTACCCTATATAGATGGTAGTATATAGGTGCAGGCTTGTAGTACTTAGTACATATACCTCCCAGGTGTGTGATGACCGGGCTGTAGTGTATACTAGTATAGAGGATACAATACTGGTAAGTATGATGGCACTGCTTGAACTCCTCTATATGCCAATACAGAGTTTTCAGCTGAGTACTGTACCTTATAGGGTGTGTGTACCGGTCAAAATTGAAAGACCTATCCCTAATTGGTGCAGTACTCCTCATATGTGGTTATTGTCTGGCACTCCAGAGGTTAATAGCTGGTACAGGTGACTTTTGATTATATATAATAACCTTTAAGCTTAATGCTGTGAGAGGGAAGTAGCATTCAGGCTACCTAGATGGATATTATACACTACCGACACACTTTATTGAAGTGTGGTCGGTACCGCAAGCCGGGAAATCTCCCGGCTTGCTAGTGGCCGCCCCTCGGCGTGCCGCGCGTCATAGACGCGCGGTCACGCGTCATCGGGAGCGTGCGCCCGCTGCACGCGTGTCCAGGGGCTCCCCGAGGGAGCCCTGGTGTCCCGCGATCGCGGGACAGCGGCAGGGGGTTCCGGGGGACCCGGCGGACCCGGCAGCGGTAGGGAGAGCGCCCCGATCGGAGGGCGCTCTTCCGCTTCTTTGGCGTGCGCCCGTCACACTCGGGCGCGCGCCAGGCTACTGCTGCGGCACAGAACGGGCAAATGCTCGAATAAACTGTGCCGCAGCAGTAGTACATTGCCAGATATTTGAATGCCGTTAGAAGTGTGTGACTGCTGAGTCCATTGGGTCTAATAGCAGTGCTTTAATGTGCACGGGTTGAGCCACACTGACTTCCTATATCACATTGAGTCAGTGTATGTGAACTCGGGCTCCTCCGCGTGCACGTGGTCACGTGGTTGCCGACGCGCGCGTTTCACGAGTGCTTTGTCAAGGCTAAGGTAATCAGAGGGTTTCCTATGTCTGAGAAGGCTATTTATACCTTTTGGGTTAACCTGTAATGACCCCATTAGCTGTTGGCGCATGCTCACTGTGAGGCTGTTGGATAACTGAAGTTCAGACCTGCGCTATGTTTCCTTATGTGTTGGACTTTAAAATTTTGTTTGCATGCTGCTGTTGGCTTATTGCTTTGTCAAATGTTAACTTTGTGTCATTCTTGTGTTTGCTTCCAATAAATTGCACTATTGTGACACCATGTGTATCTTCCTTTATTGAATGAATTCACTTGTATATATGTTTGTCTGGTTTATTAAACTTCTTTAAATGATCAGTGATGTTGTTAGTAATTTATTTAATTAATAAGTATTTTGGCTGTTTATTGAATGGCAGAGTATGAGTCAGGTAGAACTCTGACCAGTATTACTTTGGGGAGAATGCAGAATTACTTGTTAAAGTTCATATTACAGTTACTTGCATTCTCCTATAGACAGATGAACCTGAGAGCTTAGATGAAGGGACAATAGACAAATCCTTCATTGAGGCCTTTTGGTGCGAGTGCTTTAAGATTATAGATCCACCGTGCTTCCTTCTGTAGGAGCACTGTATCTATATCCCCTTTCCTCTGACCTAAGGAGAATTGGTCTATACCTGTAAAGAGTATAGACTTGATGTTTCCTTGTTGACAAGAGTTTAGATGCCTCGCCAGTGGGGTGTCCACATTGTTACGTATTGTGCCTAGATGCTCCAATACCCGCTGTTTAAATTGGCGTTTTGTTTTGCCTATGTAGATCTTCCCACATTTGCAGAGGCCTTGATATATCACGCCAAAACTCTGGCAAGTAATGAATTTCCTGATCTGAAATGTTTGTGAGTTATTCCAATTTTTGAATGTTTTGGTAGTTGTAATGTTAGGGCACGCTTTGCAGTGATGGCATGAGTAGCTTCCGTACGGTTTAGGTGGTAGCCATGATTTGGTTGGAGTTTCCGTATAGTGGCTGTGGACTAAGATGTCTTTAAGGTTTTTTGCTCTTCTGCTCACCATTGATGGATGAGCAGGGATAACTTCCTTAATATATAAGAGCACAAGCTAGTATATCATACTGGGGCACTTTAACTGTGGTAATAACTGCCGGTATAACTACAGAGACCTCTAGCCCATTCACTCCATATGAGGAACACTAGGGCAAGTGAACTATCCTAACACTGGACATTAACATACCACTGTACAATCTCTTGGACACACATATCCATTATATTAAGTAACACTTGGTTATATTTAATCATTGTTTTAAACCCCAATATTTTAACGTTACTGTCATTTAATAAAGATATTTTAAACAAATCACCAAATCACACTGAAACAGAGTGCTATCAATAGGGGTTCTGTCTGTCTATTTGTGTATTAAGTTACATACCCCTTGCAGCACCGTTTCCCTTGCTCTATAGTCAAGCTGCAGCGGGGGCCAATCTTAAGTATATAAAGAAAAAACATTTATCTACAGATTTGTGATATTTCCTTCAGTAGAGTGTCTCCTTTAAAAACTGTTGCAACTGTTCGGTATGTGAACATGTCAAACTACAAAACTCCAGATCTTCTCCTGAGTATCTAGCTCAATATCTTTATCTACAAAAAAACAGCTCCTTTACAAGAGCTAATTGACAAATTATAGCTTTTAGATATGTAATTAAATTACGTTTTCAAGGGACTTACGTATGGCAGTCAATTAAACAAACATCGGGGTCTGTGACCAATAATTTTTCTTTTTTTTTTTCTTTTTTTCTTGTCCCAAAGCGAACTACAATGGTACTATAATTTTTTTTTACTTCACGCACGCTGAAGAGAATATTGATCAGATTGTCATACTGTAAACAAGCACAAAACAGTAAATCAGTATTGATGTGAAAATGTGCTGTACAGCTACACTAAACTGTTTCCATAAGCATTAGTGTTGCATCTTTGACAGAAAGAATCTCGTGAATCATGCATCCCAAATAGCTTGACATATTGATATTGTATTTCTAACAGAGATAGGGTTTTCCAAAGATGGCTGTTGCCATTCACACGAATGGCAAACTATATTAAAATGCATCCCAACAGGCTTGAAAATCAGCGGAGTCCATTCAACTGCAATGCAATTTAAGATGTATATAAAAAGTAGAATAAATTAAATAAAATGGAAAAACCAGGATCAGTGCTTTTTGATGTGAAACTTCTTTGCTGGCACCTACAGAGTTTTGATAGGAAAAATTCCTTGTGTTGTAACAAAATTCCATGACGGATTTGACATCACTGCTGGCAGAAGAGGCCATCAGAGACGTAAAGGGAGGGGAAACACATACACACGTTGTAGGCAGTGCATGCGCAGAGGAGGATGTAAACTGTGCTGGGCATGCCGCTCCGTGCATGCGCAGAAACCCATATTGATTTTCCCATATGCCACATTCGTGTGCGCAGGCCCATTGGTGATGCATGCGCAGGCCCGTATGGTGACACACCCATGCACAGGCCAGCCCGGTGAAGTGCATATGCGCAGGACCCCAGATGTGATCATCTGCCTGACCCACACTGAACTCTCTGCTGCACAGGCGGGTCAGTCACCCACTCAGTCAGTCACCCAGTCAGTCACCCACCCACTCATTCAGTCACCAACCCATCCAGTCAGTGACCCACCCAGACAGAGACTGCAGTCACCCACCCAGTCAGTCACCCATCCAGTCATTCAGTGTGACGGAGTGCTCACTACAAACAGGGCGCAACCACAGGGGCAAGGTGGGGATTTTGAATAAACCGACCTCCAGCCGCAAGAGTGCGTCTGGAGTGTAGATTGGTAGTGGGTAGACGTGTCGGGGTTGGAGAAGTCGGGATCATCATAGGTACTTGCCGTGGTCAGGGTTGGAGAGGTGTGTATCATCATAGGTACTTGCCGTGGTTGAGATTGGAGAGGTACGGATCATCATAGGTAATGCCGGGGTCAGGAGTGGAGAAGTAAGGAATCCAGATACTAGCCAAGGACACGGATAGACAGAGGAACTAGGAAGCAAGGTACAAGACAAGGAGTCAGGGACTGCAGTAAGCACTTCACACGAATGAAGTCTTGTGCCCAGCCATCTTGCCAAGGGGCTGACTGAGCATATATATTACCAGGAGCCAATAGGAAGGTAGCAGGGAGGAGAACTCAGCAGTAAGTAGTTCTGTGATAGGTGGGGGAGGATTCCGCAGCGGCCGTGGTGTGATGCAGAGAATCCAAGCTCTGTTTACCTCCATGCAGGCCACCCATGCGCAGTACATATGCGCTGCGCACTTCCGACGCCATCACGGGGGCAGAGACTGGAGGTGGGGCCAGCAGTACCAGTCTCTCCAGCCACGCAGTGCCCGCGCGTGGGGTGAGACCAAGGAAAGAGAGGGGTGGGAGGGAAAGGAAGGGAAGGGAAAAGGGACACAGATGGTAAATGAAATTGACATACCAAAGGGTATCAGAACATTTTAAAGTATATCAGAAAATATTAGAATATTTATTCCAATACAAAGGATATTATCCAACTGATATCTTGTTATTGGAAGCATTTAAGGTCCTATTCATTGTTCAACCCATATGGTGCCAAGTGTCGAGTAAAAATATCCAATAAGCTCCTCTTTTGAAAAGCAAATTGGTTCTATATCCTCCCCGAAAGTGTGGTTTAACGTTTTCTAATGCCACACATTTGAAATTACATAAGCTTCCTTGTTGACAAGTACTGTGCAAGTTGCTTGGATACTGGACGTGACTGATCTTTTTTACTTATTAGTTTCATATGTTCTAACACTCGTTTAAATGGCCTTGTTGTAAGGCCAACATCGCTCTTGTCACAACCACAGATGAGCATGTATATTACATGATCGGTATTACATGTTATACATGACACGATCTTATATACTGTACATTAGTTCCTTCTTTTTTACAAAATGTACAAGACATATTTACAAA
This sequence comes from Ascaphus truei, assembly GCF_040206685.1. Classification (NCBI taxonomy): domain Eukaryota; kingdom Metazoa; phylum Chordata; class Amphibia; order Anura; family Ascaphidae; genus Ascaphus; species Ascaphus truei. The sequence continues at coordinate 116,954,218 of NC_134486.1, read as the reverse complement.
TCTTGCATCTACAGCAGGGAAAGCAACCAGTCAAATTAGGAAAAAGTTATTTTGATGTTTTCAAAGTTGATGCACTAGGTGATATTATGTTACCCAAAGTTTCTGATCTTTGAAATACAAATTTTGGATCATTTGAAACCATCTTTTTTAATAATGGATCTGTGGCCAAAATGTTCCAATTTTTCTTTATAATAGATTTTATAGCATTTGCTTGGTTGCTATACCTGGTGATAAAGAAAGGAAGCTGTTGACTAATGATTGTACCATCATTCCCATATTTAGACTGTCTCTTTTCTCTATTAGAACAAATACTGTCGAATTTAATTAGGTTTCCCCTTGGTTCTTGTTTTGCACTCTGGTATGCCTCATTTAACACATGAGGATCATATCCCCTGGTTTCAAATCTTTGGGTCAATTCAATGGATCTTTTTTCATAATCCTCAACACTTGAGCAATTTCTATGGAGACGTACTGATGCAGCGGCTGTTATTCGAACGGCTCACGAATTGGAGAACGATATAATCCCCTAATTCTCCCCGGTTTTGTCGCGTTATTTTTTTGAACTGACCGCGGCGCATTAGCTTCCCAAAGCAGGGACTCCTGCTGTGTGAATGCTACCGGCATCTGCCAATGTGTATTAGACGCGCAGAAAGAAAGTCTGAATCAGTCCCTCTAACTGCGTGCCTCTCACAGGCGATCGCGGGGGTTTTATTAAAATTCTAAAATTACAGTTTTGTAGCAGGGGGTCTCCTGAGCTGAACAAAGTTTATTTCAGCCTTGGAGACCCCCTACTTCCCGAGTTACAGGCCCAGTTATGGGGTGCCCATATCCCTCTAGTCCCACGGTCACGTGACCCACAATTTTAACATGGCGGGGATACCGGCACCCCATAACTGGGCCTGTAACTCGGGAAGTAGGGGGTCTCCAAGGCTGAAATAAACTTTGTTCAGCTCAGGAGACCCCCTGCTCACGCACACTATGAATAAAAATAAAATGTAAGCAGCTTCATTACCTTAGCAGCTACCCACTATGGTAATGATTTTTTATTTGGAGGGGGGGGGAGTTGATACTAGTGTGGGGGAGCAGGGGTCTTCCGAGCTAAACAAAGTTTATTTCAGCCTTGGAGACCCCCTACTTCCCGAGTTACAGGCCCAGTTATGGGGTGCCCGTATCCCTCTAATCCCGCGGTCACGTGACCCACAGGATTTTACCATGGCGGGGATACCGGCACCCCATAACTGGGCCTGTAACTCGGGAAGTAAGGGTCTCCAAGGCTGAAATAAACTTTGTTCAGCTCAGGAGACCCCCTGCTACAAAACTGTAATTTTAGAATTTTAATAAAACCCCCGCGATCGCCTGTGAGAGGCACGCAGTTAGAGGGACTGATTCAGACTCTCTTTCTGCGCGTCTATTACACACAGGCAGACGCCGGTAGCATTCACACAGCAGGGGTCCCTGCTTTGGGAAGCTAATGCGCCGCGATCAGTTCTCTAAACACAGTGAGCTTTGTCCCCGTTGTGATCACGGTTTCCCACATTAATTGCCGCGTTAAGTGTTCGAATAACGGCCGCTGCATCAGTACAGTAGAAATTGTCTCCGGGGTATGCCTCTGAATAAACTCTTATCATGACAACTTTGCCATGCAATAGTGTATTGCGAGCATTGGGCTTCCTATAGATATCATAATATACCTTCATGTTCATAAAACCAATTGCGTCCATAGTCAACTCTATCCTGTCTGCAGGCCATATCCCTAAGACCTGGAAAACTGCCAGAGTTGTCCCAATCTTCAAAAGTGGGGACAAAAACACTGTCTCAAACTACAGGCCAATCTCACTTCTCCCAATTCTATCCAAAGTTATGGAAAAATGTGTCCACTCCCAATTAAGCGAGTTCTACACCAAGACAAATTTCCCTAGCCAATTCCAGTCTGGGTTTCGTCCCAAACACTCCACCGTAACTACCCTGCTAAAAGTTTGCAATGAAATCCAGTGTGGAATGGAACGGGGACAACTCACTGGTGCAGTATTCCTAGATTTTGCAAAGGCTTTTGACACAGTTGATCATGCTATCCTGCTTAACAAACTCCAGAGCTCTGGAATAGGGAAACATGCTTTAAACTGGTTTCAGTCCTACCTATCAGGAAGATCCCAACATGTGTCCATCTCAGGCTCTAACTCCAACCCCCTGAATATCACCTGTGGTGTCCCGCAAGGCTCTGTTCTGGGGCCCCTACTCTTCTCAGTGTTCATTAATGATCTTCCCACAGCTTGTAAGGAAGCCTCAATACACATGTATGCAGATGACACAATCCTGTATGCACACAGCCATAGCCTCTCTGACCTTCAACACATACTTCAGTCTGACTTTTTGAGACTCGAAAACTGGATTTCCCAAAACAAACTGTTTTTAAACACTGACAAGACTGTAACAATGGTATTTGGGACCAAGACTAAATTTGTAAAGCTTCCAGTGACTGAGCTCCTGATTAGAACCAACGCTAAAACCACCCTAACACCTGTCACTAGTTTTAAATACCTGGGCTTATGGTTTGACTCCCACTTAACATTCGGGATGCACATTGATACCCTGACAACCAAGACCTATGCCAAACTAGGGGTACTTTACAGGAACAAATCCTCCCTAAGTCTCCTGGTCAGAAAGCGTATTGCACAGCAGATGCTAATGCCAATTATTGACTATGGAGACATAGTATATGGCTCGGCTCCTCAAACCCACCTTAGCAAACTTGACACCCTCTACAATTCAATTTGTCGTTTTGTTCTCCAATGCAACTACAACACACATCACTGCGAAATGCTCAAAGAACTAGATTGGTCATCACTAGAGTCTAGGCGCAAAGTTCACCTTTCCTGTCTCACCCTCAAATACTTTCTGGGCAAGCTACCCAGCTACCTGAACAAGCTCCTCACCCCTACCACATGCAGTACCTATCACCTGAGATCAGACTCCAAAAGACTATTCATGGTCCCAAGACTCAACAAAGTATCCGGACGTTCCTCCTTCTCCTTCCGTGCACCCCAAAACTGGAACAACCTACCAGAGACTCTCATATCCACCACCAGCTTAAGTTCTTTCAAATCTAAGGCTGTCTCACACTTTAATCTGGTCTGTAACTGTTTCATACGCTCATAATATATATTTTCTTTAACTGTGCATGCAATGTCTTGTATATAAATGTATACCTTGTTCATTTATGTAACTGTATTTGTAACCATGTATTATTTGTTTTACTCTGTGCCCAGGACATACTTGAAAACGAGAGGTAACTCTCAATGTATTACTTCCTGGTAAAATATTTTATAAATAAATAAAATATCAACATACTGTATAAACAGAGGTCCAAGAAGTGGATGTGATAATGGTGATGGTGATAAGTGAATGTAAGATTAAAAGAATTGGTGTTGAGAAAGTGAATGAAAGCATGCAACTGTGTAATGGTGCCCTTTCCAAATGATAATAATTTCATCAATGTAGCGTTGATAAGAGACTGTAATGTGTCTGAAGGTATTTCTATCTCCAAACACGTGGTACTGCTCCCACAAACCCATAAATAGGTTGGCATAGGAGGGTGCAAAGCATAATTCCATTGCTGTCCCACTTGTTTGGAGATAGAAATTTGATTGTTTAGATAATCTACCTTATCACGTTCATATATTTTTTGTTTAACCAACATAATACTCTTTTCTAAATTGTTAATACGTTGTACTAATTTATTGTCCATCTCTTAATTTTTCTATATGGGTAAAGGTATGTGATTTTGTCTGAAGTTCTTTACTTGTTTTTCAGCAATTGATTTATTTTTGTCGCCTTGTGGAGTGGCTGTTATTTTGATCTATTTTTTGTTCCTGTTTGTCTGTGAGGATCGAATCTACACTGTCGGAGGCTAATCAGAGACGCATTATACTTGGCAGCGTCTTTGGTAGCAGCTGGGGAAGGGATGCAGGACGGTGCATAATAGTGAGTAAAAGTTACTACACACCGGGTTTACCGGGGACATGGGGACTTTTTGGGTACTACACAATAGCATACGTTGTCTCCACTGTTGTCTCCTCCTGCTCCCAAATATAAAAACTCTTTATTTGTATATTACTGCATCTAATATTCTGTTTCCACCCGGCATTTGCTCTGTTCTACTTCACTAATTGCCACTGTTTACATACAGCATGGCTACCTGTAGCTAAAACACGGTCTTTCTTTTGCTGTATGTTTATGTGGCCTACTATTGTATAAAATTGATTGTATAAAGTATGAGTTTAACACAATGAATCTACATATGAGAAAATAATTTTCTAGGAGACAGAAGTAACCAAAAAATTTTAAGTACACACAGTTCAGGCACAGTCTGTAAAAAGAAAATATTTTTTTTTTAACATATATTATATTCTAACCAGTATAGCATACTAACGTTCTCTAAAAAAGTTCTTTCTACTGTAAATGCGCATGTACAGTGTATTTGTTTAGGGTACGGTAATTCCCATTTATAAAGGTAACATTACATTGGTCTTTTTTCCAAAGGACCTTACTTTTGCATTCAGTATCATTAGTCTTGAGGATGATGTTAATAAGAAGGAAAATAAGCTATTTTACCTAATTAGGTAAGGTAACATTATTTGCTCGTATTTACGGCACTTCTGAGGGTCTAACCCTTAGATTGTAAGCTCTTCAGGGCAGGCATTCATTACCTGTACATTTTTTATGTATACAGTATTGTGCATGTAACGGTGATTACCCCCTTTCTGGGAGATTCTGCTATTACACGTTGTGGTGTGGTGCATACCTGTGCTTGCTCACAGTAGATGAGCTTCCCTCATTGTTGTAGGGGAGAAAAGTAACTTATTCTTTTTCACGGTGAAAGCACCTCCATCTCTTGCAGGCCCCAGGGATGTGGGGACAATCCCTGCAGGAGAACTTACTTCCCCTCCCCCTGATAGATTGTATTCTCAGGCAGGAAGATATCTTTGAACAGGATCACTTTAGTACACTGGCAAATGGAACAGCATACATAGCATACTTCACTTCATAGGGATTCACCCTCAGGATGAACCCTGGACCTCCACCAGGCCAAGGGCACCTGAAACAGTCCATGCTCTTCCCTTACTCCCTGGTGGAGTAAAGGGTATAGTCCCCCTCTTCACTCCTAGGGGAGGGAGCACAAACCTGCTTAAAGCTGCAGTTCAGTCTTTATTTTTTTCATTTATTTTTTTACTTCAATAGTTTCATGTGGGCAATCTCTACTTACCTAAAGAACTGTGTGTGTGTGTGTGTGTGTGTGTGTGTGTGTGTGTGTGTGTGTGTGTGTGTGTGTGTGTGTGTGTGTGTGTGTGTGTGTGTGTGTGTGTGTGTGTGTGTGTGTGTGTGTGTGTGTGTGTGTGTGCGTGCGTGGTGTTAAAATGGCGGCTGAAGGACAAAAGATGCGCACACGCACATGAACATGCGCACATGCACACATACATGCGCACACGCACATATACACGCACAAACATGCGCACACGTATACATGCGCACATGCACACATACACGCACACATAAACATGCACACACACACACATAAACATGTGCACACATACATAGACATGCACACACAGTGTGTATTTATATGTGTGTATATATTTATGGTATTGCTTGACCTGAGGAAGAGAGGAAAACTCTTGAAAGCTTGTCCCATAACACAAATTCTTGGTCCAAATAAAAAAGGTATCAACAAATACTGAAGAACGTGTGTGTGTGTGTGTGTGTGTGTGTGTGTGTGTGTGTGTGTGTGTGTGTGTGTGTGTGTGTGTGTGTGTGTGTGTGTGTGTGTGTGTGTGTGTGTGTGTGTGTGTGTGTGTGTGTGTGTGTGTGTGTGTGTGTGTGTGTTATATATATATATATGTGTGTGTGTGTGTGTATATATATGTGTGTGTGTGTATGTATATATATATAAAGCAGAAAATAGCCGTTTTAATCCAGTTGCAATAGTGCAGAATAATGAGTTCTTCAGTATTAGGTGATACCTTTTTTATTGGACTAACAATTTATGTCATAGGACAAGCTTTCGAGAGTTATCCTCTCTTCTTCAGGTCTATTTGCTTGACCTGAAGAAGAGAGGATAACTCTCGAAAGCTTGTCCTATGACATAAATTTTTAGTCCAATAAAAAAGGTATCACCTAATACTGAAGAACTCATTTATTCTGCAATATATATATTAAGGTTATGGTGAGTAAAAAAAGTGACAAAAACCCTCCACAGTATAGCATATAGCAACTGTAAATATTCCTGTATATTCATTTGCATGTCTTAGACAGGTCTGCAACCCTGTCTTTCACCATTATCGCCCAGCACACAGCACTTCCACTGCAGCAAGGGATTCTGGGAAATTACATGCAAATGAGCACACAGTGCCACCTTTTATCTCAAGCTCACATTACATGAACAACCCTTAGCCAATGCATGTTGTTTATTGGCTAAGGGTTGTTCATGTAATGTGAGCTTGAGATAAAAGGTGGCACTGTGTGCTCATTTGTATGTCATTTCCCAGAATCCCTTGCTGCAGTGGAAGTGCTGTGTGCTGGGCGATAATGGTGAAAGACAGGGTTGCAGACCTGTTTAAGACATGCAAATGAATATATAGGAATATTTACAGTTGAGATATATATATATATATATATATATATATATATGTGTGTGTCACCACAAGTACCCAGTCACCCACCCTCACCATCAACCACCCACCCACCCTCATCATCACCCACCCACCCTCATCATCACCCACCCTCTCCCTCACTCATTTATATCTGGCTTTTTTTACTAGATTAGTGAGGTCATCCAATATTTTCCCTTACACACACGCACGTAAGGAACTATGTACAGTAGCAAGGACTAATTGTAGTAAAGTATAAATGTAATACAATAAATAAACGGTTATGTCAAAAACAAATGTTATTAGTTCTTACTAGGAATTTATTCAATTTCTTTTTTTAAAAGGCGGGACTGGGGCGAGTAGATTTTTGGGTGATTTGTCTAGATAGAGATGTGTGTGTGTGTGTATATATATGTATATATATATACATATATGTATTGTATTGTATTGTATGTCTTTATTTATATAGCGCCATTAATGTACATAGCGCTTCACAGTAGTAATACATGTGGTAATCGAATAAATAACAGATAATATAAATTACAGATCATGGGAATAACTGCTTTAGACAAACATAACATTAAGGAAGAGAAGTCCCTGCCCCGAGGAGCTTACAATCTAATTGGTACAGTAGGTAGGGAGAACGTACAGAGACAGTAGGAGGGAGTTCTGGTAAGTGCGTCTGCAGAGGGCCAAGCTTTATGTATCATGTGTTCAGAATGTTCACAGTGCTATTCGTATGCTTTTTTAAGCAAGTATGTCTTAAGGTGGGTCTTAAAGGTGGATAGAGAGGGTGCTAGTCGGGTACTGAGGGGAAGGGCATTCCAGAGGTGTGGGGCAGTCAGTGAAAAAGGTTTAAGGCGGTAGAGGGCTTTAGATAAAAAGGGGGTAGAAAGAAGACATCCTTGAGCAGAACGCAAGAGTCGGGGTGGTGCATAGCGAGAAATTAGGGCTGAGATGTAAGGAGGGGCAGAAGAGTGTAAAGCTTCAAAAGTGAGGAGAAGAATGGAGTGTGAGATGCGGGATTTGATTGGAAGCCAGGAGAGGGATTTCAGGAGGGGAGTTGCTGAGACAGATCTAGGAAAGAGTAGAGTGATTCTGGCAGCAGCATTTAGGATAGATTGTAGGGGAGACAGGTGAGAGGCAGGAAGGCCGGACAGCAGGAGGTTACAGTAATAAAGACAGGAGAGAATGAGGGCCTGAGTCAGAGTTTTAGCAGTCGAGCAACAGAGGAAAGGGCGTATCTTTGTGATATTGCGGAGGAAAAAGCGACAAGTTTTAGAAATGTTTTGAATGTGAGGGGCCAATGTGAGAGAGGAGTCGAGTGTGACCCCTAGGCAGCGTGCTTGGGCTACTGGGTGGATGATCGTAGTTCCAACAGTAATGTGGAAGGAGGTAGTAGGGCCAGGTTTGGGAGGAAGTACGAGGAGCTCTGTTTTAGCCATGTTGAGTTTAAGGCGACGGAGGGCCATCCAGGATGATATAGCAGAGAGACATTCAGAAACTTTGGTCTGTATAGCAGGTGTAAGGTCAGGTGTTGAAAAGTATATTTGTGTGTCGTCAGCATAGAGGTGATATTTAAACCCAAAAGATGTTATTAGGTCACCTAGAGAGAGTGTGTACAGAGAAAAGAGAAGAGGTCAATAGAGGAGGAGGAGGTGTTAGCAGAAGAGACACTGAAAGTACGATGGGAGAGGTAGGATGAGATCCAGGATATAGCTTTGTTCCGAATACCAAGAGTATGGAGAATGTGAAGGAGAAGAGGGTGGTCCACGGTGTCAAATGCTGCAGAGAGGTCGACTAATATGAGCAGAGTGTAATGACCTCTGTCTTTGGCAGCATGGAGGTCAGGAGTTATTTTAGTGAGGGCTGTTTCCGTGGAGTGAGCAGTGCGGAAGCCAGATTGTAGAGGGTCTAGGAGAGAATAGGTGTTGAGAAAATGGAGCAAGCGAGAGAATACAAGACGTTCAAGGAGTTTAGAGGCAAAAGGCAGGAGGGAGACAGGTCGATAGTTAGAAAGACAGGTAGGGTCAAGCTTGCTGTTTTTGAGTAATGGTATGACTGTTGCATGTTTGAAGGAGGATGGAAAGGTTCCAGAGCAGAGGGAGGAGTTAAAAATGTGTGTGAGCGGAGGCGTGCACGACAAGGAGGTGAATGGCAGCTTAGAGTGTGAGCTCCATCCCCTCCGGCGTTTCAAATCGATCTAACTCCAGCAAAAACACAGCATCTGCATAATCCAGTATCTGCAGAACGTGTCTAAATATACAGACATGGCATCAACTAAGACTTTAAGAAAAAAAACACAGCCGGTGTCTACTTATTTTAAGAGCAAAGAGGCTGCCAGGGCTGACGTACCTGAATCTCCAGTGCAAACAGCTTCAGCAGACCCAGAATTGGACTCCGCACCTGAAGAACCAGACGATATGGATATAATGAGACGTAAAGACATGAAGGAGTTTTGCACCAATATGCAACAATTCTTTAAGTCTGAGCTTTGGGCACTTCGGAAGGATGTGGACGCAATAGGGGAGCGTACGGCCGCTTTGGAACTCAGGGCGGATGAGACAGCTACATCCACAGCAGAAACACAGGCTCAAATATCCGCCTTAAAGGCACAGGTCACTTCCCTAGAGGATAAAATTGAGGACGCAGAGAACCGCGACCGGCGCTGTAACATTCGACTGAGAGGGGTCCCAGAAGCTATAACTGACCCAGAGGAATTTACTTCGAGGTGGCTGGAACATATATTTCCAGACATGGCTGCCAGAGACCTAGTTCTTGACAGATGCCACCGGGCGCTGAGGGGACGACCTCAGCAAGGAGACCCCCCAAGGGATGTGGTGCTTAGATTCCACTGTTACCGCACAAAAGAAAAAACTTGCCGAATAGCAAGGGAACTGAAGGTAGTAGAGTTTGAGAAAATAAAATTTCAAGTGTATCAGGATCTGTCACCTGCCACACTAGCAAAAAGGAGAGCAATGTCCCCAGTAACCAGAACGCTAAGAGATCAAGAGATTAGATATCGCTGGCTGTTCCCATGTGCCCTCATGGTCTTTAAAAACGGAGTGACACATATCCTCAAAAATATGGAAGACACTGAGGGATTCCTTAGGAGGGTCCTGGGATCAACTCAGAGCTCCCCTCGCCATGCGGCGGCTTAAGATGGCGCCCCCGCGCAGCCATGAGCTAACCCACGACGGATACACTGAGCCCTGCATGAAAGACCCTCCACTAGCCACAACCGCCAGAATCTACGGTATGGACCAACCCCAACACAGCCCCTCATGCCCTCGGGACCGTTTGGGACCCCTTCCGTAGCCCTCACCAGTCCCTGGAGAGGGGAATCAGCGCCCGACAACGCAGCAGGTCCTACTCACATTTTTTGCCGGCAGCCATCTTCCCCTGCTTCTTCCCTTGCTCCTTCCCCGAGGCGCGCGGGAGCTTCACTGATCTTCGCGGGCTTGTCCAGTGACGTCATCACCCCGCACCGTCTTCCCGCGAGAGCTGGATCCCGGGCGCCTGCGCAGTAGAGGGGGGAAGCGGAGGCGCCTGCTGCCTTCTCCAAGATGGCCGCCGAGGAATGCTGCCACGAACGGGACCTCCGGCGCCTGCACAGAAGAGGGAGGAGGCAGGGACGCTTACTGCCCCTACCAAGATGGCCGCCGAGGAGCGCTGCCACACGCGAGATCCCGGCGCCTGCGCAGAAGAGAGAGGAGGCGGAGGGGCTTGCTGCCCTCACCAAGATGGCAGCCGAGGAGCGCTGCCACACAGAAATGAGGGGGCTGACGGGGACACAGGCATAGAGGAGCTCTAGGCGCGCTGCAGAGAAGTGTGCATAGCAGCCTCCGCCTGTGCCTGTGCCCCAGAACTGTGGTCCCCCATATGCACATACAGCATTCATATACACACACATAAAACATTCAAACAATAAAAAGGATCTAAGGGAGGAAGGAGGAGAGGGGGGGGAGGAGGGGGGAGAGGGGGGGGAGGAGGAGGGAGAGGGGGGGGAGGAGGAGGGGGAGTGGGGGGGAGGGGGAAAAGGAGGAGAGGGGGGAGAGGAGAAGAGGGGGATGGGGGAGGAAGGAGGAGAGGGGATGCAGATGTACACACAATAAAAAGGATCTAAGGGAAAGGGGGGTGGGGGAGAAAGGAGGAGAGGGATGGAGGAGGAGAAGAAGGGGGGTGGGAGAGAGGAAGAGAGAGAGATGGGAGGAAGAGGTGGAGTGAGGGGGGAGGGAGAAGAGGTGGAAGAAAGAGGAGGTGAGGGGAGGAAGGAGAAGAAGAAGGGGGGGAGGAAGAAGAAGGGCGACTGGTTGGGTAAACAAAAAACAAGCCAATCCCACCACAGGGTTCATAATATAAGGTTTAAAAACAAAATAAAATTTACTTAAGTCCCTCGACCACGGTCTAGAGAGACTAAAGCCTATCTCTCCCTATAAAGCGCTATCTGAGAAGCTAGACTCCTGACCTGAGATACCTTAGTGATGAGTACAGGAGCCGCTAAGATGCTGAACAACGTAGCCTCTGGAGGTATATAGATAGCGCAGGCATAAGTGGGCAGGGAGACAGGTTATTTCCGCTATGTCTGTGGCACAGGCACAGAGGGATCTCTGCATAGGGCTACTGGAAGACATGCAACTCCCAATCTAAGAGGGGACAGGCTCTTTGGAGGGTATAGACAGACTGACGAGGATTAATCACTTGATATGTTAGGCTCGGATTCACGGAGGGCAGGGTACATCTGTTCATCAGTGTAGATATCCTCATACATGGTAGAGTTACCCAGAAGAAAAGGGCTGCTGTGGACATGATCATCTCAGACTGGAGGTATATGAGTTAACATTCTCCACGGAACTAAGTAGATGAGCTCCAAATTGGTAACGTGGTTCAGGGAGGGTGACAGAAGGTTAGACACAGGGCAAAGTTTTTCGTTATGTTTAGGAGGTGTTTATTGATATGCAGTTTCTGTTCCAGTTTCCATCGTTGAAGAGTTTAACGGAGTTACATATAGTAGCTGATTATGAAAAACACGCCGGCGGGATCCCCCGTATTGGCGTGCATGCATTTCCACTTTCGATCCCTGAGAAAGAGGGATCGCACACAAGTCCCAGGGAGGTCGGGTCCCAGCAAGACGGAGAGATCCCTCTATAAGACTGGACCAGGAGACCAACCCCATGGGCGCAAGAGACACACTCGGGGGCTCCCGAGGTGGATTCTTGTTTTTTTATTATTTGATGTCTCTGCAATATTGACGTTATATATGCATGTTATTTTTTGTTTCCTCCCTAATGTTTTTACCTGCATGTGGTCCCCCATCCCCCGCCTTCCCACCCTCCCTTCCCCCCCTCCCCCTCCCACCTCCCACCCTCCCACCTCTCCCTCCCTTCACCTCTCAGGGGAACATCGTCCACACCGTCAAAACACACAACAGATGGTAAAGATGCGTCTCAGCACTACGGACCGAACATGCTCCAAGGATGGATTCTTGGGTGAGTCCAAAGATTTCACGAAGCTATCACACACACACACTTTAATAAATGGCGTTGATACTTATTTCCCATAACGTACAGGGCTTTAACAACCCAACCAAACGGAAGTTGGCCTTTACAGACTATAAAAGGAAACATGCTGAAATCCTTTTTTTACAGGAGACACACTTTAGTAAATCAAGTACCCCTAAATATCTTGACAAAGATTTCACCCAGGTTTTCACATCAGCAGCAGCAGTCAAAAAACGGGGGGTAGCTATACTATTCCGGAACAGCATTCCGTTCGAGGTGCAGTTAACTAAACGTGATACGGATGGTAGATACATCATTGTTGTAGGAACAATTAGGGGGCAGAGAATCACGTTGGCCTGCTTATACGCTCCCAGCGAGAAGAACACGATCTTTTTCGATAAGTTTTTCAGAACCCTGAACTCAGTAGCCCAAGGGAGCGTCGTGCTCGCGGGTGACTTTAACATAGTCATGCAACCGCACATGGATAGGTCAGGGGTCGTGGGTCAGTACAACAAAGGAGCGGGTGTATCTTTGCGCCGGGGCCTCAAGACCAACCAGTTGTCAGATATATGGAGGGAACTACATCCGGCAGACAGGGATTACACTTTCTTCTCTCACCCACACGGCTCGTACAGCAGAATTGATGACTTTTTTGTGTCCTGTCAACTGGTTCCTAAGGTTACCCGAGCAGGGATCCATGATATTTCATGGTCAGACCATGCACCAATAGAGCTAAGGTGCAATAATATCCGAACTGATAGACCTGAGACGAACTGGAAACTTAATGAATCAATCTTAAAAATACCGGAAATATGTGATGTTATTGGCAACGAGATTGACCAATTCTTCAATATCAATATGGGCTCTGTTGACTCACAGCTTGTCCTATGGGAAGCCCATAAAGCAACATTACGCGGCACGTTAATAAATATCACAGCCAGACGAAAGAGAGAAAGAGAGTCCAAAATTATCAATCTCCAAAACAAATTACAGACTTTCTCCTCTAACCATAAAAAGAATTTAGACCCCAAAACCTTACAAGAGGTAAAAGATGTCAAAATTGAACTTAACATGCTACTAGCTTCCAGAGCTGACAATTCACTGAGTTGGTCAAAGAGAAAATTTTACGAGTAAGCGAACAGGCCGGATACAATGCTGGCCCGCATGCTAAAGGACAGGCAAGCTAAGTATAACATCCAAGCTATACGCTTAAAATCTGGTACCCCCACGTCTAATCCTCAGAAAATTGTAAACGAATTCGGCTCCTTCTATGAAACACTGTATAACGGTGAAAAAGTGGCACATAACTCTACAACGAGCGGTGCCCTAAGAGATTTCTTAGCCAGCTCGGAACTAGGGAGATTGACGGACACTGATAGAGCAGTTCTGAATGCTGACTTCACTATGGAAGAACTATCTCAGGCCATTAAAGAACTGAAGCCATCAAAGGCCCCTGGGCCTGATGGATTCTCAGGGCTTTACTATAAGAAATTTATAAAGCTGCTCGCCCCAAGGTTGCTCCGCATGTTTAACGCTATTTTAGCGGGAGCCCCCATCCCCAAGGAGATGTTAAAGGCGTCAATATCACTAATTCATAAAACTGGGAAAGACCCGCTAGACTGCAAAAGTTACCGGCCTATATCATTAATTAACACTGATGTTAAATTATACGCTAAATTATTGGCCAATAGACTTAGGGCCTCATGCAGTAAGCGTCGATTATGTGAAATCGGCAATCTTACCGATTAGTCATGTTATTGGCGTTTTTTCCTCTCCGTATGCAGTAAGTGCCGAATACATTCAAAATCAACCCGAAAACAAATCCGCCCACTCTCACGATGATTAGCCGATCACACACAGGTGTATCGGCGTGCGTGGCGCGGTGCTGATAGGTTGCCCAATCACAAATCTTGCTGAATCAGGCGAAACAAGCATGTTTTGGATTGCGCGCCATATTTAAAGGCAACGTGTACTGCTAATCATTCTCTGTGTTGTTGGGAGTGAGAGAGAGAGAGACGCACAGAGCTGGCTGTTTGAAGATTTGCATATTGACTGAGAGACTTGTTGTGTATTGGGTGAGCTTTGTCCATTGTTGTTTTGTTTACATCTTTGTCTTGTTTTATATGTGGAAGTGTTTCGTGTGATTGGCTGTACATTTCTTGTCTGTTTTTTGTGAGTGCTGGAAGTATGCCCGCAAAGCGTGGGAAGAGTGATGCTGGTGGGAGTGGGAGTGCTACTCGTGGGAGTACGCGTCGGAGTGAACGTACTGTTCAGGGGAGTGATGTTGCTGAGAGTGAGAGTGGTGTTGCAGGGAGTGGGAGTGCTGGTGCTGCGAGTGGTGTTGCTGGGAGTGTTAGTGCTGTTGCTGGGAGTGGAAGTGCTGTTGCTGGGAGTGGGAGTGCTGTTGCTGGGAGTGGGAGTGCTGTTGCTGGGAGTGGGAGTGCTGTTGCTGGGAGTGGGAGTGTTGTTGCTGGGAGTGGGAGTGCTGTTGCTGGGAGTGGGAGTGCTGGTGCTGGGAGTGCTGGTGCTAGGAGTGTGAGTGCTGGTGCTAGGAGTGTGAGTGCTGGTGCTAGGAGTGTGAGTGCTGATGCTAGGAGTGTGAGTGCTGGTGCTAGGAGTGGGAGTGCTGGTGCTGGGAGTGCTGCTGGTGGCGCAGTTGCTGATGGGGTGGATGGTGGTGGCGTGCTTGCTGGTGGGCAGCTTTTGGAGGCTCTTCCATTGGAAGAAGGAGAGTCCAGTCAGCACCAGCCAAGCTCTGACCCTAAACCTGCTCGGAAGAAACGTGTGGAGAAGCCACGTAATCCTCGCTTCAATGACCAGGAAAATACAGCTCTTGTCACTGGCATTCTGGAGCACTATGACAGTATATATGGACATTTACTAGGTAAGTGTACATTTACATTTATTATTCAAATACATGTGATCCTAGGTCATCTGAGTTTTGTTCATATGCAAATATGGCTTCACAATATCTTTCTATGTTAATTAGTCTGGAAACACAGCTTTTTAGCATGCCTTACAAGGACAACTAAACACAGGCGGTCAATTTGCCATAACTGCATACAATATGAATGCAACCTTGCTTACATGTATAGGTTTAGTAGTGAATGCTCATGTGCTTCACATATTACACATAAAAAAGCATGTTTGCTATCTCTTGGAACAGCTAGCAGTGTAGGAAACTGGTGCTTATATTATTATTCATTTACCTCATATATTTGATATGTTTTTCAAGGGCGGACAAGTTCAGCAAGCAGAAAAGAAATGTGGGACACAATAGTCATTGGTGTCAATGCGTGTGGGAATCATGTGAGGGACAAGCGGAATTGTCACAAGAGATTTGATGATATTAGGTCCAAATTGAAAAAGAAAATACAACACCAACGCGTGCATGCTACTGGCACTGGAGGTGGGCCCACACCACAACGTCTCATATTAAGTCCATTGGAGGAGCTGCTTCGGGCAAAATTACTTCCCGTCGTCGTGGAAGGCTTACCTGGTGACCGTGATATAGGAATTTACCCCTCACAATTTCCACCAGGTGAGAAATATTACTGTACTAGGCGTGTCGTTGCTTACAGTTATTTTGCATAGTTACACTGCTTTTTATACTGTCTTCACAATATAAGCATACCTGCATCTATATATGTATATGTCTGATTCTGTATATATATATATCTCAAAATAGACATATATGTTGTAGTCCTACTAAAAGCAGTAACTACTATAGCACGTGCCATTGCGTGCTCATTTACATGTGAATTCCCAAAATGCATTGCTGCAGTGGAAGCAATTGATGGTGGGCGAAGATGGGGAACAACAGGGTAGTACACATGTGTAACACATGTTAATGAGAAATTATTACTAGCTACAGGTACAAAACAGAAATATGTAGAATATTATTGTGTATTTTATTTATTTTACTCCGACAAACATGACATTACTGCCTATTTTAAGCATGCATCAAATATATTGCATGCAACGGCCTACAAACATCACTTGCACTAACACATCTATAGTTGTTTATGAAAAGGTCCATTTTTGCTTTAAGTCATATACAGACAGCATAATGAGGCACACGTATCATATTTTATGTCATTGTTTTCATAACTTCAAAACTGCACACGACTATTTAGCTCATCTACCATTGTGTTAAAGCAGCTGCAATTAATATCTCATCACAGCATACACTTCAACAGAGGGGGTGGGGTTCAGCACACACACTAATTACAGCCTCATTTTAGGGGCAACTTAGTTCACACCATTTTCACCTGTTTCAAGTAATTGAAAGGTGTGGCTCATTAGGCTTTTTGGGGAAGGGAAAACCGTTCTTACAACCTCACTAGCAAAACTGAAGTTAATCACACTCATTTGAAAGCTTCACTTTAGCTACTAAATGCCCCAACAACTCATTACTTATCAAACCGTACGTCACACATTAGTTCACTCATATCTATAGTTGAACTACTATCAACGACACATTATCACACACTGCATGTGTTGTCTTGTTTAGTCACAGCCACATTCATGTGTGCCACATCTTATATTAATGTACCACACATATCCTCTACCAAAAACAACACTTTTTGCAATATGACCACCTTCATGATAACCATTGTGAATGGTCATCTCATGATAGTTATGTACATTATGATACTGATATCACTACACAACATATGATTTTTATGTACAAATTTAATGTATTTTTCCTCACGCATTACTGCAGAACCATAGTATGTTGTATGTTAGGGAATTCAAAACTTCTAAGTACACAGGCATGTACATTGTTATTACAACTATTTATGTTCACTTTCACACACACATTTTGGGTTAAGGAAATGATGCTGTTAGATACTCATAAATACAGAACATACAATAACTGTTTGTTCAATATTTACACATGTAAATGTAAAACTTATGTTATTGTTATATATAGTTGCCCCTGAAGGACATGTGTCACCTGAGACTGAACAAGTGTCTTCACCTGGGTCAGCCAGCTCAACACACCTAGAAGGTGAGTGTATCAGTTGGTGGCCATATAATATGTGCTCTTCTATATGTTATGTTGTCATGTTCATTATTTGTTTTGCACATCTTCTTTAAATAGGATTACTTAGTGTCAGTGAAAATGAAGTGTAAGGCAACTTGTATTGTGTTAGTGATGTTAACTATCATGTAGGAGTTGTGAGTTTACAGCAAGTTGTCATTCACTCATATTTCATACTGAGTCCAAACATTATTCTTAAGTCAAGGTAGTTTTTAATGTGAGGTTATAAAACGTATGGAAACATGTTAGTTGTTACTTATGACACAGTACAATTACATAGTAACACAGCAGAGATTAACATGACATTTAATAATTTGTACATTTATTTGTAGAACATGATGAAGAGGATTATGATGATGATGATGATGACGCCACCGCCATACACACACAAATAGAAGCAAGTGACCATGAAGACGTTCCAATTGAAACTGTTTTACCGGCAAATCGTCCAGCAAATACGACATACGATGCAATTGTAGCTTCTGAGGGAAAAATTGTGGAAGCAGAAAATCGTCGCCATTCTGACTTCATGACAGTGCTGGAAAGGATGATTGCACTGCAGGAAGAAACAGTTTCACAATTGGCACATCTCCACAGAGTCTTCATTGAAGTGCCGAAACAGTTGCAAAAAATCAACACCTCATTCGAAGCATTAGTTGTTCAGCAAACACAAGCTAATTACTGGAGAATGACTAATGTACCACAATTCAACACCTCCCAGCCAGGATCTGTTCATGCAGGTCAGTTTTCACCACATTCATCTGATATTCATTCACCAGGCCCAAATGTTACCGGTCAAGTAGCAGAGATTGCTGTGCAGGTTCCTGACGACATACTACCACTGCCATCTGTACAAAATCAGCAGCTGACACCTACAAAGGAGCCCACAAAAACAAAATACAAGCAGTTACTACTGACCAGTTTTTGGTCAAAAACAACAAAAGACACACATGAAACAGACCAACCATCACTTGTGCAGTGTCTACCAACTTGCTCACAGTCACTACCCAAAAGCCCTGTAGGTGAATCACTGCCCAAAAGCCCTGTAGGTGAATCACTGCCCAAAAGCCCTGTAGGTGAATCACTGCCCAAAAGCCCTGTAGGTGAATCACTGGCCACAAGCCCTGTAGGTGAGTCACTGGCCACAAGCCCCGTAGGTGAACAGTCACTGCCCAAAAGCCCTGTAGGTGAGTCACTGCCCACAAGCCCTGCCCGTGAAGTGCCAGAGGCCACTCAAAGTGGCTCTGCTGTGCCTAAAGTTGGTGGCAAAAGAAAAAGGAAAATTCAAGAGACAACAAGCAGGCCTGTTACTCGCTCGCAAAAGGAACAAAAAAAATAAATGTTATAATTCAGAAAATATGTCTTTGGCCTTGTTTTGTTGACTTCACATTATCTAATTACTATTGTATGTATGCTGAAGACTGTGTTGTTTCCAAACTTTCAAGTATGTTCTTGTACACGTGAAGTTTTGGAAATGTTAACACTCAATTAATGAATAGTGTTATAAATATTTATGTATTAATCGTCTGTTCAGTAATGGTCCACCTGGAACCAGTTGCAAAGTTTAGAGAAGCTGCCATTGACTTTGCAGCAAAACATTGCATTTGGGTGTGTTAATTGATGTAAGAATTGCATATGCATATTAGTCACATGCATTTATAAAAACACCTAAGTAACTGCAAACATCTTTCTTGTACGTGTACAGCAGGATTATGTGTAAATTATTACTTACCTTTGCCTTGCTTGGGCATTCTAATTTTGTCCTTTAATCATTTGTGTGTTCTTGTTTCAATAACATCTCAGAATGTATAAAAATATATATACACACACACTGAGTGTGTGTGTGTGTGTGTGTGTGTGTGTGTGTGTGTGTGTGTGTGTGTGTGTGTGTGTGTGTGTGTGTGTGTGTGTGTGTGTGTATATATATATATATATATATATATATATATGTGTGTGTATATATATATATATATATATATATATATATATATATATATATATATATATATATATATATATATAGTACTATATAAACTGGTATACATGTATTTTACAAACTAATACACTTCATGCTTCCTTGTGAAAGCACACTATTTTAATAATACAGGCATAATGTTTGAGAAATATCCTAAGTATGAGACTCTAACAGTATTGTGCTTAAACAAATGTTTATTACTTCATTCAATCATGTTTCTCACCATTTAAATAGGTTTCATACAAGGTATACTTACTGCCATCAATGTTGTGTGTACTCCTGCAATATTAAAAAAAATAAAATATAATATATAAATATATATATTTTTATAAGAGAGATATATTTAGATATATATATATACACACGTATTTAAACTCATGCAGACAGGGAGTTAACCAGACTTTCACATACACACAGAAATGTAAGCGGGGAAAAAACATTTCTTTTTGCAGGTGTGTGTTTGTACTGATATGCATGGCTAAGAAATATTTTCACACAGTGGTCTTTGTTAGTTTTCAAAAAAACACTATGTGAACGCATTCAAATTCTAGGGATGTTTTTCACAAACGAGATAAAAGAAGGAGAAATGTTTCTCCCACAGTCCCATATCACAAACCACAACTGTTAACCCAATTAGACAAACAAATCCAATTGGCGTTTGAAATAAGGAGTCAAAGTAGTTAGTTTTGTTGACCTTGACAAGGAAAAACAGGAGTTTGTTAGCCATTCAGCACATTCATTTTAATGAGCAAATAACACAGACCTGCACACAGCTTTTGTGCTACTCAGACATGGCTGATGAATTCGTTAACAATATTAATCCCCTTTTAGGGTATAAGTACATGATCTGTGAAGCCATCTTGAACAGTCGCGGACAGAAAGCAAGCACACGCCAAATCGATGATTTCATTCGAGCAAAATATCCTTATTACCAAGACCGTAAGCATGCACGGAATTTTAATTCCTCAATAAGATTCACTTTATCAAGTAATGACTTTTTTGAACGTGACCAGGATAAGCTACAACACACCTATGGTTTCTGGAAGATTGCCCCGGAAAAACAATTTCTCCTGAAAGACGGCACTTATATTGTCGTGAAAGGCATATTTATTCCTAATGGCAATAGCAATGTATCCGCTACTACTGATCCATTTGAATCGATACGTGCTGCAATATCTGCAGCCTCCATTCCTGAAACCCACATTGTACAAGAACAAAAGTACTATGATTATGTACCAAGCCTTTCAGCTGAAAATGCATTGGAATGGGAACCCGAAGAAATGAACCTACCTCCCGACCAATTATTTGAAGAAAGCAGTGGCGATTCCTATGAGCGCATCCTGGAGGAGATATGTGTCATACTGGATTCAGCGGTTGGGTCAAGCGTGGATGAAAATGCCTTGCATTTCTGGAGCGACCAGTTGCAGCCAGGCGAAGAGTTAATTCTAGAAGAATGGTAAATATAACAATCGTTATGCGTTGACTCTGCGTTTAAATTTTTTTTTTTTTTGTAACCACCATTTTCACTTTCAATGCGTGGATACAGCGTAACATTGCAGACTGCATAACATGTAGCGATCACAAACAAATTGTTTCCTAATACAATATAGTAGAACCTGAAAGAGTAGTACACATTGCTGACGGTATACATATACGTACTTTCCTATCCCTTTAAACATATTAGCAACATTTTTCCATAACTCTAACACATACCTGTTTTGTTATCATGCAACATCTACAACATTGAAAACCGGGTCCACCACGTATGACGTGGGACCCTTGTCATGGGCCAAGGCGTCCTTAAAAAGGATTACGGATGTAAGTCCCGCCCCCAAGCGACGTGCGCGCCTCAAAGCCTATTGGCTGTCATGTTTTGTTATAGTAACGGTAACTGCAGTGTGTGATGCGTGCGGCTCAGTGTTTGTAGGCGTACCCTGGGCGTTAGCCGAATGTTAATTGAGTGGGAGGAGTGTTAGCGTGCGTTTCACGCTGGCTTAACATGACGTCACACGTATTGCATTTGCGCATTGTGTTATCGGCCGTCCTTTCTGTCCAAACACGTCTGGTTTAAAAGAATACAGATGTACTCGTTTAGAATGATTTTAGTTTCATCTTCATTGTATTTGAAATAAAGATGTGATGTTTACTGGTATTTTCTACATGTATTGAACGCACAACGTTCGCTTTGTTTTGCGCATGCGCTAACAGTTAGTGGAGCCAAGCGTGAAGTGCGTGCGCACACTAAGATGTGCGCGCACATTTTTCAGTATACAGGCAACGTTCACTTCATATACATAGTTATGGCTGCTACAAATGATAATAAAAATTACATACTGATGTACACTTGTAGTTGTAACATATAAATGAGTGACGTGTGTATGTACACAATCATATAGAGCTGTGTAACGCGTTGTCACGGATACATATATAGTAAGGTGCCATATTTGACCATCATGTGTTTGCTGTATTTCAGAGATGTCGGGGAAGATACAATCGGATCAATGTATGATTTCAGAAGAGTCTACCTTTATATGAGATGATTGTGAGGAGGAGCCACCGACTACTATACTACATATGGAACTAATTTTATATTGCTTGCAGCGCTTATTAACAAACAATTAAAAAAGTGATACCCTTATGCCTATATTGCATAAGCACTTAATTAACATAATGATGTTGCAAAATAGTGCCTCTTGAATTTTTCTTGAGTGTTCTTTAATGACTACTAACATTTTATGACATGGTGTGTTTTTTATATAACAACCATTCCCACTCTGCTAACACATTTGTGTATTCTATTGTGTAATGGAACGTATGACTGTCGAAACTATGTAACAATAATAATAATAATAATATGAGCATGTTCATGTATAGGGCTGCTAGTTGTACGCAGCGATTTACAGACACATGTTTCAGCCTGAGGTCCCTGGCCCGTGGAACGTACAAATGTTTTTTTGCCGCATGAGGCACAGGGAGATAAAGTGACTTGGCCAAGGTCACAAGGAGCCCACACCGGGAATTGAACCAGACTCCCCTGCTTCAAACTATCAGTGCCAGTGTGTGTCTTTACTCACTGAGCCACTCCTTCTCCCAATGTAAAGGACACTTACAACCAAGTAGCCATTTATATTTAAAATCTCTTGTTACATGGGTATGTAGATAAAATGGTTTGGGACTGTAGCAAATAATGTTACTGGCCAGATGTTATGGTCCCCTCCAATGCATGATGTTCTGAATATGACATCACCATCATGTTATGAAGTACGTTTCTGTGTATATTTCATTAACCTAACTAACTATAGTTTACGGTGTTTATTAATCGTTTAAAAATACATAGTATAGTCAATATGATGATATAAGCTACCATAATAAAGCTGGTGTTATCATTTGTCGGTGTTATACATGGATCCTACACCAATTGATAGAGACACAAACAGTTGTCTTAAAAAGTGTGTCTATGCTAGTGATGAATGTGCTCCCGTAAGTAAACAAATAAGTACAGTTATCCCCTTTTCTCCAAACACCTCTATATTACATGAATGGAAATTATAAGGAAACATACATAAAACGTGATGAAATGTGAGTAATCATTTTGTAATACAATGCACATGAAACCTCAAGAGTAGCTAAATGCATATACATGATACAGAAAGTACATATATGTAACATTTGTGTTTAAACCAATATGTTGGGTTTTTAGTTCAAATAATTATAGGAAGATTGAGGTAGCCACATCTTATGAGAGATGTCAGCAAATATACATACCATGATCAGTCATACTGCAAATATACCTATAATGCAAAGGAACAATATATAAATTGCAAACATTGACATGCCATCTTCAGTACCGTAAACAACACATCAAAGTGTGTATTTGTTGTTAAATGTGCAACACCATGTATATTTAATGACATTCAAAATGTAAATGAGCCTGGTGTACACATCATATGGATGTACATGTTACACTGCACCAATAACATTGTATGTAAGCATACTAGAAGCATGAATGAGTATGGGCATAATATGTGTATTGTGTTAGCATAAGGAACAACACAATGCTAAAATATTAGTGCTTTGTTACCCCAGTTGTATTCACATACACACAACTAAAGTACAATTGAAGAGGGATTATATAACCTGTGCAACAATAACATACCGGTGCCACATCCCTTTGTGCACACAGCAGAGAAAAGAAAGGTGTGCAACCCATATTCATCTGTGTCCTAACAGAAGGTTATATAAAAAAAAATTATTGTTAAGATAACATAATGTAAGTATAAAAGTAGAACTTGGAACATATCTGTTTTTACTTACAAGAAAAAAATGAATTGATGAGATTCTGGCGTGTCTGGCCACCACTGGCTGTTTGTTCATTTTCAGCAGCTACATGGGTGGGATGCTCGTCTACCAAAGGCTCAGCTAGGTCTGATTGTACATTGTGCCTGAGTGCAACATTGTGCAAAATGCAACAGGCAAGGATAATATCAGAGACTTTTTGAGGCTTGTATAGAAGAGCCCCACCAGTTCTGTCCAGACACCTAAATCTGGTCTTGAGTAGGCCAAATGTCCTCTCTATAACAGATCTTGTAGATATATGGGCTGCATTGTACCTCTCCTCTGCTTCAGTTTGAGGGTTTAGCACCGGAGTCAAGAGCCACGGCCTAATTCCGTATCCTGAGTCACCTATAATGAATGGAGCACACATAAGCTTACATTAGTGATCAAATTCTACAATGCCAACATTCCTAAATAAAAATGTGTTTTGTGTTATAACATGTAAATGTGTACTCACCCAGCAGCCAACCATATTCAAAATGTCCCTCTTCGAACGCATGGAAGACTGAAGAGTTCCTCAGGATAGAGGAATCGTGACTGGAACCAGGGAATTTGGGTACCACATGCATTATCCTCATCGTGGCATCACATACCACCTGTACATTGAGTGAATGGTAGTGCTTCCGATTGCGGTACACATGCTCACTCTGACTAGGTGCAATCAAAGCAACATGTGTGCAATCGATTGCACCCAGCACACATGGTATCCCTGCTATATTATAAAAGCCAGTCCTGACTTCCAGCCACTCTGTCGCCTCTGTAGGAAAATGAATATAATTCCTAGCGCGTCTATTGAGTGCATAGAGAAACTGGGTCAAGGCCCGCGAGAATGTAGATTGCGAGACCCCGCCCACTATGCCCACAGTTGTCTGGTATGACGCGGAAGCAAGATAATGTAATGAGCACAGCATTTTAACAAGCCCAGGGACTGCACGACCTCTGGCTGTGAAAAAATCTAAATCTCCCCTTTCTCCTGATAAAGAGCTAAGATTGCTGCTGAACTCAAACGATAGCGACTTACAATCTCCTCCTCACTCATCCCATCTAACAGGGTTCTCTCCCTGTACAGACGCGGACGAGGCACAACTTGTCTCCTCTGTCTTCTCCTCTGATCTCCTGTCCCTCTCCCTGTCCCTCGGCCTGTCCCTCTCCCTGTCCCTGTCGTATCCGCGTCACTGTCCCTGTCACTGTCCCTCGGTGTGTCCCTCCCTTGCCCTATATGATTGTCTTCATCATCAAGCATGTCATAGAAAAGAATGTTCCTCCGTCTCCTAAACAATCTCAACATTTTGAAATGAGTAGCTGTGAATGAGCAGGTAATGGGCGTCCTTTAAATAGGTATAATGATGTCAGGTGACATAGTAAAATGCAAGGTTTTACATGAACATAATAAAGTACTTGTGTGGCAAGCTGTGTGCAGTTGTTGTGTGTATTCTGCAGGGAATGATGATATTTGCCAATGATGTGAGGTGAAGCTTTGTACAAACATTGCTTGCAAATAAATAGTTGCATGTGCAATGCATGTAACACTTGTGAACGCAACAGTCAGTCATGTAATGAGACAAAAAGGCTGAGATTGATGTGGGAAAAGTTTTGTGTAACATGTGTAATTAGCCATGTTATTGTGACATGTTGCCAACAATGAATAGTCGTGTGCATATGCATGCATTTCTGTAAGGAGGATAGTTGGTATAGAATGAGTTAACAAGGTGTCCCAATGCTGAATTACTGTACATGTGTGTATAAGTTAGGTTGAAGTGCTTGTAATGCTACGGTTACAATGTAAACATGCAATGTGATTGAGCGTCCAATAAGTGACGTCATGAAAATAGGGAGGACCAAACGTAGATGTAAACATGAGAATTTAGATGTACATGAACGTTTAAAGATGCGTGACACATTACAAGCATTGTGTAATGTAAAGGAACATGAATATACGGTGTATGTGTGACATGTGTGACATGTGTAACATCATGTAAACAATTGTCGATCAATGCAGTAAAATGTGTGCTATGATGTGAGGTTCTCCTTTAAGAGTTGAGTATAGTATTTTCCCTTGCCACATCATCACATGATGAGTAATGTGACCCGCAAATGCTGCAAACATGTAAAAGTATAATGTTATGCAAATAATACACGTCAGCCGTGACACAATGCAGGGAATGCCCCCCACACTGTAATGCAAATGACGTTTGTATTGTGAGCAATGAAACGTAAACAGTACTATACTGTTATACGTCCCCGCTCCATTGACTCCATTGATGTACAGAAGATTTTTTTTTTCTAAGTGCCGTTCCGGCAGCCTTAGCGATCGTTCTCCCGTCCAAACTGCCAACTTTAGTTGGCGGGAGAAATCGGCCATAACATCTCAATTTCGTAGTGCCGATCAGCCCCGATAAGCTGATTTTTTTTGTTGAATCCAGCCGATTTAAAAAAGTGGCGATCAGTGGCGAAAACAGGCTTATCGGCAGCCGACTGGCCATAACAAAATAATCGGCTCCGAAACCTGGCGAAATCAAGCACTTATCGGCGCTTACTGAATCTCAAACCCAATTTTGGCTATAAAATGGTGATAATTCCCTTATCAACGCTTACTGCATGAGGCCCTTAGTCTCATCCTACCCAGACTTATACACCCAGATCAAGTCGGATTTATCAAGGGCCGGCAAGCAGCGGATAATACACGACGATTTATTGATCTGTTGGATTTGGCAAATAGTAAGGCAACCCAAAGCATGTTGTTAAGTCTGGATGCAGAAAAAGCTTTCGATAGGATAGACTGGCCATATTTAAAAGAGACGCTTGCGACATTTGGCTTTGGAGATCGGGTGAGTGAGGCGATTCTATCGCTGTACTCTAACCCCACCGCCAGGGTCATACACCAAGGCTACCCCTCTCTGCCATTCCAAATAAAGAGTGGCACGAGACAGGGCTGCCCATTATCCCCGCTTTTATTTGCCCTATGTATCGAACCACTGGCGGCACAAATCAGAGGAAACCCAGACATCTCAGGGTTAAACGCATACTCCCAGACCCATAAAGCGGCCCTGTATGCGGATGACATCCTCTTGATTATCACAAAACCCCTTACATCCCTACCAAACCTCTTCGACCTACTAGATCGATTTTCTAAGGTCTCCGGCTTCAAAATCAATCAATCCAAATCGGAAGCCCTCAACATCAACCTCCCTAGACACGTGGAGAAATTACTAAAATTAAATTTCAAATTTAATTGGCAACAAAACCACATAAAATACCTGGGTGTCCACATCACCAAAACTGTAAAAGACGTGTACAATGCAAATTACCCCAACCTGATTCGGACCTTAAAATCTGATTTACGGAAGTGGACATCCAAAAGGATATCCTGGATTGGACGTATCCATAGTGTCAAAATGAATTTACTCCCCCGTTTATTATACCTCTTCCAAACTCTCCCAGTGCCACTCAGTTGGATGGACTTGCACTCACTTCAATCTGAAATATCCAAATTCATCTGGGGAGGTAAAAAACCGAGAGTAAGTAAATTAAATATGAAAAGAACTGTGGCGGCGGGCGGCCTGGCTGTACCCTGCCTGGTATCATATTACAAGGCGGCACAATTAAGTCAGATTGTACAATGGCATTCTAACCCAAAGTTAAAGAGATGGGTGGAATTAGAAAATGCTGCATGTGCACCTCTGGAACTGAGCAGCTTAATTTGGTTACCTAAAACGGCGCGAAAATTTACCGCCATGCCGCTCTCCTCGATGACCAACTCAGTGTCAATTTGGGAGTCTACGAAATTTCGGCATTCCCTTACGACAAAACATTCTATGGCAACACCCATTTGGAATAACCCTGATTTCGCTCCAGGTCTATCAGTCAGTAATATCTCAATCTGGAGACAGAGGGGCTACAATCGGATTAGAGATCTGGAGGGTCACGACAGAAAAATCAAAACATTCGACCATATCAGGGAAGAAAAAGAGATCCCTCACTCAGAATTCTTTAGATACCTCCAGATCAGGGCATTTTATAACAAACTTGCCCCATACCCCCTATTAACATCTTTCGAAAAGCTCTGTCTGGCTGAGACCGACACGAAGGGACTTACATCTCAGCTATACGGAGAAGTGATCAGTTCTGGTGAACATGAGCAGCGGATACCCTCATTCCGTTCTCAATGGGAAACAGATCTGGGAGAAAACTTAGAAGATGAAGAATGGAGCGCCATATATATGGCCACAGCGAAGAGCTCCATATGCACCACGCTCAAGGAGAACGCATATAAAGTCCTAATGCGATGGTACCTCACCACATTGAAATTATCAAGGTTTGTGCCGGGTTCCTCTCCCCTGTGCCCCCGCCAGTGCGGAGGAACAGCCGACCTGTTACATATGCTGTGGTCTTGTCCACGGATCTCTCCACTGTGGGAGGCGATTAGACATTGGATACAGAGACTGTTCGATCTCACCATTCCCCCAGACCCGTGGTTGTTCCTACTGAACAGGCCATTGACGGGCCTTTCCAAAACAAATAACAAACTAATTGCCCATTTCGCAATTGCAACGCGGTGCGAGATCGCAGCATTATGGAAACAATCTGATATTCCAACCATCCCAAAGATTCGGAATCGAATTTGGTTCATTTGCCAGATGGAAAAATTAACGAGTTTAGTTAACGATACTGGTGACAATTTTCTAAAAGTCTGGACGCCTTGGCTGGCACAGACAGATATCCCGGGGATTGAGAGGTCCTCAATATGGCTCTGATAACAGTAGGTGCGTTCTCCTTGGGAGGGGCTTACAGGAAGTATTCTATTCACCCAGGACCCCTTATAGCAACATTATAACATAAGTAATAAGAGAGACGACTCAGCTTGCAAACATCTGCGATGCTTAGCACGGAGCCACGTGTCGCACCTACTATCAACACACTCCCCCTACCTCACCCCCAACCTACCCCTTTCCCCTCCCCATCCCGCCTCAACTTTTTTTTTTTTTTTCTTTTCTGTATTGTCTCCCCTTTTAAGTTGAGTTATATGTGTCTGTTTGTCCATTTAAGTAGAGTCGGCTTGGACTATATAGTCCACACCAAAGTACCCGGAAGGCCGGGTCCCGAAGCACAGCAGAACCTCGTTGTTACTTATATAATTGTTAAAATATTGTTTGCATACAAGACAAAAGTATTCTGTAATGTATTTTATGCTGTCTTGATTCAATAAAATTTAAGTTATAAAAAAAAAAATGTGTGTGAGCGTAGGGATTATAGTAGGAGCAAGAGGTTTTAGGAGATGGGAGGGAATGGGGTCAAGAGGGCAAGTGGTAGAGGGAGAAGTGGCGATCAACAGCGACACATCCTCCTCTGAGACAGTGGAAAAAGAGTCAAGGAAGGCAGAAGGAGAGTTAGGAAGAGGTGTAGGATGGGAAGAAGAAACAGAGGGGATGTTCTGACGTATGGATTCCACCTTTTCCTTAAAATAGTCAGCAAAGTCCTGAGCGGAGATGGTGGTATACACACACACGTATGTGTGCAACCCAGCGGTCTGACAGAAGTATTCTCTAACTTCCAGTGTCTGCTGCTACCACAGCATAACTCCTCCCTACCGCCCTCCTGTCCAACTCCTGCTCCATTCACATGGTCCTCTTCTCCCTCCGCCACCAACTGCTGTCCTCTGCCGCGCTTCGCTGCAGGATGCCGTCCTTCTCTCCCTCTGCCGCCGGCTGCTGTCCTCTGTTGCTGCCGAGCTTCGCTGCAGGATGCCGTCCTTCTCTCCCTCTGCCGCCGGCTGCTGTCCTCTGTTGCTGCCGAGCTTCGCTTCAGGATGCCGTCCTTCTCTCCCTCCGCTGCCGGCTGCTGACCTTCGCTATATATCCATATCCATACACACACACACACACACACACACACACACACACACACACACACACACACACACACACACACACACACACACACACACACACACACACACACACACACACACACATACACACACACACACAAGTTCTTCAGTATTTGTTGATACCTTTTTTATTTGGACCAAGAATTTGTGTTATGGGACAAGCTTTCAAGAGTTTTCCTCTCTTCCTCAGGTCAAGCAATACCATAAATATATACACACATATAAATACACACTGTGTGTGCATGTCTATGTATGTGTGCACATGTTTATGTGTGCGTGTGTGCATGTTTATGTGTGCGTGTATGTGTGCATGTGCGCATGTATACGTGTGCGCATGTTTGTGCGTGTATATGTGCGTGTGCGCATGTATGTGTGCATGTGCGCATGTTCATGTGCGTGTGCGCATGTTTGTGTGCGCGTGCGCATGTTCATGTGTGTGTTTATATGTGTGCGCATGTATATGTTTGCGTGTATGTGTGCGCATGTGTATGTGTGCGTGTGCACATGTGTATGTGTGCATGTATATGCGTGCGTGTGCATATATATCTATATCATACACACACATACATACACACCTAAGCTCCGCAGGGCCCTGTGCCTGCAAAATGTCTCGGTAAAGTGCTATGTAAAACTAGCAGCGCTACACAAGAACAAGCCATTATTAATTTTAATAACACACACATTGAATTGTACACATTCACATACACACAAAATTAAATATACATATTGTTTACAGTATGATATATATAGATTTGTTTTTAAATGAGTTGTTAATATTTAACATTAACTACACATGTGCAATGGAATAAGGTGTAATTAATTCATTCTGATCTACTTTCCTTTTCTGCTGCTGCTCTGACAATTCTGTGGAGAGATCATGTGACCAGGCAATGACTGATACATTTGTGCTCATGCACGTGCACGGCTGTGGAGGGGGCAGGACTCACAAAGGGGTGTGCCAGAGCCTGTTACAGAAAAGGAAGGGGTTGTGCCTTTCAAAAGGGTTGCTATAGAAACAAAAATGCTCGTTACATTAGAATACATTAAAAATTGTCTTTCAAAGTTGTTTTTTAAAAAAAAAGAAAATGCTACAAGTATTTTCTCACAGTACAGAACTGATTTATTAAAAAAAAACACACATGCAGGATATTGACTGAACTGCAGCTTTAAGTACAAGTTAAGCAGGTACCAGGTCTGAGTACCTGATTGGACACACACAGGCCTAGTCCCACCGCCTCCCCTGTGACTCACTGAAGCTTGTGTGGGTGGGGAAAACCCATGATTACTCCTGGCAGTCTGTTCTTACCAGGGCTTACTGCCAGGAGGGGGCAGACTGATAGCCAGAAACCAGTCCTGGCTACATGAATATTCTGTGTATGTTGTCAACACTATATAACTTTAAAAAATATTCTTATAAATAATAATAATAATAATGAAATGAATGCATCATTACCCTTTTATGTCATTTTAAAAATGTATGTTAGTTGGCTAAAAATATAGCTTTTTAAGAAAAATAACATTTACATAAGCATAATGGGAAATAATCATTAAGTTTGGTGACTGTTAAAAAATAGCTAGAAATTATGCCTGATTCTTTGAACATAGATGTTTTGCTTTGTTGTTCCAAAATACATATATATTTACCTCTAAAAGGCCACCTATGATATTCAATATTTATGTAAATATGTATAACAACTCATAACAAAAAATATTAGTGATGGAGTGCAAAACGTTTCTCATATGAATGAAAATATACAGTGATCTACCCCACAAGAGTTAAGAATTGATGACAAAAAAATCACTCCTCCTTCCCCTGATGAAGCATGCGTGTCACGCGAAATGGCATCAGTGAATCGTTTGACGTCATTACGGTGACGTCCAGGGTAGTGGCGACCTGAGCTTTTCTCCATGCGGCCAGTATAGCGGTTACTGGTTATTTTGAACCCCATGCTATATTGTCATTTTATGTCTCAGGGCAGTTCCTTTGCACACAGGAGCGGGGGTACCATTGTAGACTGTTTAATTTATATGAAACAGTGTTCATTGATGTGGTTATGTAGTATGCCTATTTGATTGTGAGTTGTAACACACTTGTATTATACATGCTCACAATTGGCTACACTAACCCATACACTATATCGATCCAGGTTGTCTTACCTGTTTATTGTATTGAGGGTATATTTGGAGTGGGTTA
The DNA here is from genome assembly GCF_040206685.1 of Ascaphus truei. Lineage (NCBI taxonomy): Eukaryota > Metazoa > Chordata > Amphibia > Anura > Ascaphidae > Ascaphus > Ascaphus truei. The sequence goes on along the minus strand of NC_134486.1, from coordinate 116,922,635 downwards.
CTGTATCTACCCTCTGATTGTTACTAACTGATACTATGGGTCTCAGTACCAATTACTGGTAACTCTCTGAATGTATGTGCAAACAGGAAACACCCACTCACTTGTGTATATATACTGGCTACATGCTATTTGAAGAAGCAATAACACTGATTTGCATACACACAATTTGGTCATCTACTGGTCACAGGAGTTGTGATACAGATGCAGCGGCCATTATTTTAATAAACCATGGCGCCGTTTTCATGTTCGTTGCTGTACTCGACACGCCATGAATGCGGCCAATCGCCCCAGGCACACCTGTTTATCGCGGTTGCTTTTCTTGAATTTCATGGATTGTGTGCAATTAAATTCAATTAAATGAATGAATTGTAATGTGTACAGTACTGTGCTACTGTGTTAATTTCAGGTGTTTAAAAGCCAGAACACTAAAATGCCATTTTATGCACTAGCCTGCACTCGCGTCTTAAGGCGGTACGGTTGGAAGAAATCCCGCGCCATGACATGGGTATTCCAAGGTATACACAGCGTGATTTGTTAAAATAATGTCCGCTGCATCTGTATGTTAGACAAATGGGGTCTGGGATTCTGATAGGGTATTGATATTCCAATTAATTTCATCAGCAGAGTCTGCAGTTTATCCCACAAAACTATTTTGTGACCATTATCTATAAGTGTTGATCTGTATGCTTATCAGGTTACTATCATACATAGCTCTAGCTGGCCGCCACCCCCCATAATGGAGGATTTTTTAATCATTCACTGTATATAATCACATGCATTTTTAATATGATGGTTTAATAAAACGTTATTATTTTTCGTCGCGATCCTTACATGCACTGCATAGGAGGTTGTGTATAAGTTAGTTCATTTTATCACTATTAGTGATCGAGATATTATATGTCTAGGACTGAAATGGTCATTATTGATAAATCCACAGCAAATACATAGTATAGGATCTTTTTGGAACCTCTTGGGTCTTTAAAAAAAATTCATCCTCTGGCCAGAAATATACCTCATTGATGACCACATGTTTGCCTTATCACCTCATTGCTTACAGGGGATGCCTTAGCCTGAGAATATTCTTGAGAATGATAACTCTTTTGTATAGAGTACAAAAGTAATGATCCACTTTCCAATTCCTTGAGGAAGCGAGAATGAAAGAGGGTGTTCTTTTGCGCATGAGTAAAAACTCAACAGACCTGTAGCTGACGTTGACACTGAACATCACGAGATGTGAGGGAAAACCAAGAAATACAGACTGCACTGGATACAGCGAGGAGACGCACACTGGCTGCCATGGTGGTGTGAAAGTATCTCTTATCACCTTAACGCTGAGTCAGTTGTAGTCAAATGTGCATTTGAGCTATGTTTTTAACATTTTTGTATGTATGTATGTCTTTATTTATATAGCGCCATTAATGTACATAGCGCTTCACAGTAATAATACATGTGGTAACCAAATAAATAACAAATAATATAAATAACAGATCATGGGAATGAGTGCTTTAAACATAAAAGTTACATTAAGGTAGAGGAGTCCCTGCCCCAAGGAGCTTACAGTCTAATTGGTAGGTAGGGAGAACGTACAGAGACAGTAGCAGGGAGTTCTGGTAAGTGCGTCTGCTGAGGGCCAAGCTTTATGTGTCATGTGTTCAGAATATCCACAGTGCTATTCATATGCTTCTTTAAGCAAGTGTCTTAAGGTGGGTCTTAAAGGTGGATAGAGAGGGTGCTAGTCGGGTACTGAGGGGAAGGGCATTCCAGAGGTGTGGGGCAGTCAGTGAAAAAGGTTTAAGGTGGGAGAGGGCTTTAGATACAAAGGGGATAGAAAGAAGACATCCTTTAGAAGAACGCAAGAGTCTGGATGGTGCATAACGAAAAATTAGGGCTGAGATGTAAGGAGGGGCAGAAGAGTGTAAAGCTTTAAAAGTGAGGAGAAGAATGGAGTGTGAGATGCGGGATTTGATTGGAAGCCAGGGGAGGGATTTCATGAGGGGATATGCTGAGACAGATCTAGGAAAGAGTAGAGTGATTCTGGCAGCAGCGTTTAGGATAGATTGTAGGGGAGACAGGTGAGAGGCAGGAAGGCCGGACAGCAGGAGGTTACAGTAATCAAGACATTTGAGAAAGGGGGCCTGAGTTAGAGTTTTAGCAGTCGAGCAACAGAGGAAAGGGCGTATCTTTGTTATATTGCGGAGGAAAAAGCGACAAGTTTTAGAAATGTTTTGAATGTGAGGGGCGAATGTAAGAGAGGAGTCGAGTGTGACCCCTAGGCAGCGTGCTTGGGCTACTGGGTGAATGATCATAGTTCCAGCAGTAATGTGGAAGGAGGTAGTAGGGCCAGGTTTGGGAGGAAGTATGAGGAGCTCTGTTTTAGCCATGTTGAGTTTAAGGCGGCAGAGGGTTATCCAGGATGATATAGCAGAGAGACATTCAGAAACTTTGGTTTGTACAGCAGGTGTAAGGTCGGGTGTTGAAAAGTATATTTGTGTGTCGTCAGCATAGAGGTGATAATTAAACCCAAAAGATTTTACTAGGTCACCTAGAGAGAGTGTGTACAGAGAAATGAGAAGAGGTCCCAGGACAGAGCCCTGGGGTACCCCCACAGAGAGATCAATAGAGGAGGAGGAGGTGTTAGCAGATGAGACACTGAAAGTACGATGGGAGAGGTAGGATGAGATCCAGGATAGAGCTTTGTTCCAAATACCAAGAGTATGGAGAATGTGAAGGAGAAGAGGGTGGTCCACGGTGTCAAATGCTGCAGAGAGGTTGAGTAATATGAGCCGAGTGTAATGACCTATGTCTTTGGCAGCATGGAGGTCGGCAGTTATTTTAGTGAGGGCTGTTTCCATGGAGTGAGCAGTGCGGAAGCCAGATTGTAGAGGGTCTAGGAGAGAATAGGTGTTGAGAAAATGGAGCAAACGAGAGAATACAAGACGTTCAAGGAGTTTAGAGGCAAAAGGCAGGAGGGAGACAGGTCGATAGTTAGAAAGACAGGTAGGGTCAAGCTTGCTGTTTTTGAGTAATGGTATGACTGTTGCATGTTTGAAGGAGAATGGAAAGGTTCCAGAGTAGAGGGTGGAGTTAAAAATGTGTGTGAGCGTTGGGATTATAGTAGGACTAAGAGGTTTTATGAGATGGGAGGGAATGGGATCAAGAGGGCAAGTGGTAGAGGGAGAAGAGGCGATCAACAACGACACATCCTCCTCTGAGACAGTGGAAAAAGAGTCAAGGAAGGCAGGAGGAGAGTTAGGAAGAGGTGTAAGATGGGAGGTAGAAACAGAGGGGATGTTTTGATGTATGGATTCCACCTTTTCCTTAAAATAGTCAGCAAAGTCCTGAGCGGAGATGGAGGAAGGAGAGGCAGCTGAGGGTAGTTTGAGTAGACAAAAAACAGAGGGGATAGGGAGTGATCAACTTAAATCTTGCTAATCAACAAAAAATCAGTACGATGATTATAAGTGGGTGCAAACTGTGAACTGAAAGTGAATCAGTAAAGTGGAGGACACAAAATGATTTTAAATGCACACCTCTCTATTATTAGAATTTAACCTTTATTGTTGTATTTACTTAAAACATATATTACCGAGTGTTCATGTAATTGTAATAAAAAGATATTAAACAAAATATGACAGAGCAGTGACAATCCCTAATGTATATATTACCACTCATATACAAAATTAGCAATGAGATGGTAGGGATAGAGACTGCAGATCAGCAAGGTGGGTATAACCACCAATATCAGCAGTTAACCACAGTCAATGGGGGAGAGCCGAATGGATCTTTTTATTACAATTACATGAACACTCGGTAATATATGTTTTAAGTAAATACAGCAATAAAGGTTACATTTTAATAATAGAGAGGTGTGAATTTCCCTTGGGACACAATAATTTTGTGTCCCCCACTTTACTGGTTTGAGTAGAGTATCAAAGACAGGGAACAGTCGGCGTGGGTTAGACTTGTGCAGGTTGATTAGTGAAGAAAAGTAAGCTTGTTTAGCTTGCGAGAGGGCAGAGTTGAAAAAGGATTGCATACATTTGTAGTGAAGGAAGTCTGCGAGAGTATGAGATTTCCTACAGAGGCGTTCAGAGGAACGAGTGGAGGAACGCAGTATTCGTGTGTGGGAATTTAGCCAGGGTCTAGGGTTAGAAGGGCGAGGGCGGCAGAGAGAAAGCGGGGCATGTAGATCAAGAGAGGAGGACAAAGCAGAGTTGTAGTTCCAGACCAGGTTGTCAGGGTCTGTAGCAGAGCTAGGAGAGGGAGGAGCGTAAAGTGGACTCAAAGTCAGGTAAGTGAATAGAGCGCAGGTTTCTGCAGAACCGGGGGGAAGATGGAGGTGGAGAAGGGGAGAAGCAAGATAGAGAGAATGAGATGAGTGATAGTCAGAGAGAGGAAAAGGGGAAATGGAGAAATCAGAGAGAAAGAAGTTTTTAGTGAAATCCCGGTCTAAGTAGTGGCCATCCTTGTGGGTGCTGGCTGCAGTCCACTGTTGAAGGCCAAAAGAAGAGATTAGAGAGAGAAAGTGGGAAGCCCAAGGGAGAGGGGTCGTCAATGTGGCAAATGTAGTCCCCAAGGAGAAGAACAGGGGAGTCAGAGGAGAGAAAGAAAGAGAGACAGGATTCAAAGTGAGAGAGAAAGGCAGAAGGGGGATGAGTAGAGGTAGGTGGGCGATAGATGACCGCCACATGGACAGGGAGAGGGGAGAAGATCTGGACAGTGTGAGCCTCAAAGGAGGGAAAAGCAAGAGATGGAGAAATAAGAAGGGTTCAGTATTAAATTAGATTACACTGTTTGATTTTTTTGCCTTCCCTTCTATACTGTATCTCTGAGATGAGGCAACATATCTCCAAAAGCATTCCTGTAGAAAGACATAAGAAAGTGGATCCAATCTTTTGTACTGTTATTGTTTCATAATCTGTAATTTTTTGTGACTTCCTACATTTTTTTTTACATGGGGGAGACTGCTGCCTCTGTGGATCACGTTTTGGCTCTTTCTTTTACTTTCGCTTTAGTCACTTTTTGAGACTTTATGAAATAGTAATCTACCGGAAAGGTTCACAGATGCCAGTACAAGTTTTGACAGATGACAAGAATCAGGAGCTTATGAAATCTACTCACTTGATTAACCAATGTCAAGCACATTGTATAATGTTCCTATCAATATTGCACTTTGGTATTTCATATCACACAAGGGAAAAAAATTGGAGGGCTGATGCTCTATCAATAAAATACATTGGATTTTAAGCAATAATTAATTACAGGAAATAATCTTTCAACCAGTTTATCTTACTGCAGCGATAAACCTTGACCTCCTGTTATCATGTACAGTAAACCATTAGAATAGCATTGATTTATGAAGACATTGCACCTCAAAAACTAAATGATTTTACTACTCTAGTCCTCACCAATGCACCTGGAATAGAAAGGTGGGGATATACTTTGCTGTAACAATAAGTGTTACAAGTACTGTATATATATTTTTCTTTGCACTTTATTATTTTTTTAGATGGTTTTCACTATCCTATTTTTATATGGCACTTCTGTTTTTTAACCAGTTTAAACTGCACTGTATTTATAGATGTAGCCAGGTCTTCCCAGCCTGCCAGTCCCCCCCTCACCTGGCTGCCGATCGCGGGGGCCGCCGCGTCAAATGGCGGCTCCGTCCGGCGATGGCAGGGGAGAGGGCGGTCAGGTCCTGGCTCGGGGGTTGCCGGGGATGCGTGCGGCCGGTTGCCAAGGCCGCACGCGCATCACAGGGCTCCCGATGCTCCTGGAGCCGGGCGGTAAGGGCGCCGCCATTGCCTGGATACTCGCGCATGCGCAGTGGTCGCGCATGCGCAAGGAAGACCCCAGAGCCAGGGAAAGGTCGCGCGAGCGTGAGAATAGGAAGGGAGAGGTTGAGGCAGCCCCAGATAGATCGCGCAGGCGCAGACCCGTTCCCCAAAAGCCAGCGAAGCCCTAGCCTGTTAGGGAAGGCTCTAAGCTGGGACTACGTGTCCCATGAGCCTTTGCGTGCCCCCCTGTGATACCAGGGAGCCAATAGGGCTTAGGAAGTCTGCAGAGGCAAGTGGATAAATTTCGCGCGCTGAGCCCACGCTAGAATCAGAGACCGGAGCAGCCCAGGGAAGGAGGTGGGGTACAGGAGTCAGGGACTCCCTGTACTAGGCCAGTATCCCCAGGGCCCGAGATAGCTCATCTCCCCAGTAAAGTGAGTGTTGCCAGGGACAGCCCTCAGGTTAGGGACCCTGTCACTTGCATTAGTGGGAGCTGGGGAACAGAAGGGAAGAAAGGCAGCAGCGGACTTAGTGTTAAGTTGCAGGGTGTTGCTGCATGCGCTGATAGTTATCAGTTAAGTGAGTTGGAGTCAGGGAGCTGTGAGGAAGGAAGGGTGCGGGGAGCGAGTGTAGCTCCTGCACCCATATAGGTACCCACACCCCAGGTAGGCCCCAACTCCCCACTAGGGTAGTGGGTAAGTGCTGAGGGAGGCCCGAGACAGGGACACTGCCCTTAGTGTAGTGCTGCCTTGTCAGAGTCACGGCTGTCAGTGCTGTGAGGTCTGACAGGCAGGCACCTTGTTGCGCAGCACGTTGGCTGCCAGCATCCAGTGGGTCACAGCTTGTTGCTGCAGACGCTGGGATTAGTTTAGCAACAGTCAGGACTGGGAAGAGTTAGGGGAGTGGGGCAGGTTATTTAACCCCTGTAGGCCCCTAGGAGTTTTCTCTAAAGCCATTACAGGTTGGTGTGCTGTAGGGACGGCCTATAGTATAGCGCGTGTCACTTAGTGCTGTAGGGACAGGTCCTATGTTAGGGATCCTGTCACGGTAGATTAGACAGGGACACAGCGGATGCTGCGGTTCCTGCTAAGAGGTTCGGATCCAAGTTGGGGTCCTCAGAGACTGTTTCCAGGTTGGGATCGCCCCTGGCGGTCGACGTGCAAGGAGTCTGGTGTAGGATCAGACGGAACCATCACACGACTGATCCTTTGTGAAGCAGTTGGAGATCCGAGCATGGGAGTGCTCGGCAGGTACTATCTAATACACAAGTGCACCAACGGGCCCTTAGTATAAATAGTGACTGCGCAGTCATCCATTGACTCTCTCTGCAAGAGTACGGGACATTGGGTGGGGTTCTTTGGACACTGGGTGGGATCACCTGGTGTTGGGGAAGCGTCCTGCTGGACGCCGCAGTAAGTGTCTCCTCGAGAGAGGGACACCTGTTCTGATATGTTATGGTATTGATGTGATGATGTGTTATATGCTGTTCCCAGTAAATGGTATTAGTTAATATATAAATCACTGTGTGTGAGTATTGATTATTGGGATTGTCCTGCGAGGAACCACTCCCCCTCTGGTGGGAGCCATCGCAGGTGGAGGCGCTGCATCATTGTAAGTGAGTACCCCTAGTATAATTGCCCCAGGTTCCCCGTAGCGGAAGCTCAGCCCTCCTTCGAGCCAACAGGTAATGCACCACACCTATGGTAATACCGTATGTTTCTTCGCTCCCACAGTGTAATCTGCGATTGGGGGGGGGGAATACCCGTTACATATATTTCAATTTTTTTATAACGCACTGCTCAAGGATAATCTCAGTACTTCAGCATGTGTTGGAGCCTAGGGAGGACACCCATCCCACAATTACAACTGAAACCTACTGAGAGCACATTGGGGATACAAGAGGCACAGCAATAGCAAAAATGGGAACAGGAAAGCTTGCTACTACGGTATTAGGATCTGTTTGCCAGGCTTTATTTAAAAGGAAGGTTTTCAAATCCCTTCTGAATGGAAGCTAAGTTTAGGGGCAATGGCAGATCTAAGGGTCTGATTGGAGGTATTACTGATCAGGCAGTTCTAGAGGTACAGTAAAGGGGTAAATTCATGGGTAGCTTTAAAGGCATGGGTCTAGATCTTAAAATGAATCTTTTTCTCCACCTGGAGCTAGTGCAGATCATGTAATACTGGCAATATATGTGATCTCTCCTTGCCTTGCTTGCGATAAGGTGGGAATTGGCATTTTGCAACAACTGAAAGGCTTTATATTGTATTTTTGAGATCAATCAGCAGATAATTTGGATAATTTAAAGTCAAATCTTGAGATAACCAAAGCCTGCGCTAGTATCTGTATCTGTCTTTCATGAGAAACGCCTTGATATGTCTCAGCCGATGAACTTGGAAGTGGTAGTTTTTCAAAAAAGATGCAATGTGAGGCTGGTCAATTACATTTTTATCTATCATAGCTCCTAGGCTTCTAACTTTATCTTTCCTAGGGATGATAATGTTATTCATTTTCATATTGTTGGAGACGTTGTTCACCGCATCTGTAAATAATTTAAGGCATATCAGGAGTCAATCAGAATTAGAGGCATTAAGTTGTAGACAATTCGATGTCATCAAATTAGAGCTGTCGTTAAGGCAGTAATTCAGACCATTGAAGATGTCCGACATCAATTGGACATCATCAGTGTAATGATGAAACTGAATTTGTTTTAAAAAAAATATTTCCCCTAATGTCATGAGGGAGACTCCAGGAGCAGGTAGGACCTCGGTGGCCAGAACAGCAGGGGAGGCAAAATGGTCTGGGCAAGAATCATCAGGAACACAGGCAGGGTTTGGTGTCTGGCGGCAGGCAAGGATTGTCAGGGTCACAGGCAGGGTTCAGTGGCAGGCGGCAGGCTAGGATCATCGTGGTCCAGACAGGGGTTGGCAGCAGGCAGGCACGAACATGGCAGGGGAGCAAGAACTGAGACCAGGGAGTAGGAACTGAGACAGGAGCAGGAAATAAATGGGGAGAAAGCCAGAACACTAGAAAGGGCCTTTAATATGTACAGGACTAAACATGAACAGAAAAAGAAGCTAATCACGACATAGCATAAGAAGTCTGGTCACAAAACAAAGGACAGGAGATACAGGAAACTATAATAATGACAGAAAGAAGAGGGGTAGAAAAGAAGAAGCAGGCACAAGGTCTTAATCAGCAATGAATAGGTTTAATGTGCCAAGAAATCCAACATTTCGGCAGTGATACTGCCTTTCTCAAGGTGTAGGCCTGGACTATTTTGGGATGTCAGGAGCTCCCCAGAACCAGTTCACCGGCAGCTAAGTACCCCACTATCACCTGTGTCTGAGTGCGTGCACAACCCTCTATCTATACAGAGGAGGGGGACAGAAGCCCCAAGAGGAGACAGACAGAGGAAACCCAAGAGCAGGCAGAAACAGCAGCACACCCGGTGGACAGACAAAGGAACTTGAGAGAGGGAGCTTTAGAAACTATGTCAATGCTATTCCTGACACCTAGGGGTGTAACATATAGATTGAATAAAATCGCTAAAATGATAGATCACTGAGGGACACCACAAGTTAGTCAGATTGTGATTAATGACTCTTCTTTGAGAGAGACTTTCTGACTACTGTCAGTAACAATGGACTGGAACCAGTCCAGCACTTTACCTCTTAACCCATCTTCCGATATATGTCTGGTAAGCAAAAGAGTGCGAACGACAATGTCTTATACTCCACTCAAATCAATAAGAATCAGAGCTGTGGTGTCCCCTTTTTCTACTGTGTTGAGCAAGAAGTCAGTGACACATTTCAGAGTCGTCTCAGTGCTGTAATTTTTCTAAATCCAGATTGGTCTGAGTCAACAAATTACATTGGGTTAGATGATTCACTAACTGTTTTAAGGCCAGGTTTTCAATTATGTTGGCGAAAAAAAATTGCATATTAGTGTTCAGTGGATCCAGAGAGGGTTTCTTTAATAGAGGTGAAATGAATGTTTCCTTTAGTGAAGTGTGTAGGAATCCTTAATACAAAAATTGAAAATTTCAATTTTGTGTTTGGGTACTGAATTAACATTCACGAAAGCAAAAAAAATTCACCAGTAGTGCTCAAATTGATGTGAGGACAGGGAGCAGGATTAGTAAGATAGTGACCTCAAACCTAAACTGATTGTATTCAATATGGGATTTGGGTTACACTTCCTTTCCAGTAAATGATTTATATTATGAGCAACTGGTAATCTGACAGATGAAATATCCACTCTATTTTCCCCATAGGTTTTAGAGAGAGGGAAGAAGGCAGAGATTCTGCTTTAAACCCATTCACTGTGGCAGTGGAACAACCCTGGGAAAACTAGTTGGATTTGTGGTGGGTGCTTGAAAAAGAATAACCCAGTAATTTTCAAGTACTATCAAACATTTGGGTGAGGTCTTCATATTAAAGACTGAAGATTAAAAATTAAAAATAATAATAAAAAATTGGACCTAAGTAATTACAATATATTAAAAACTGGAGGGAGCTGATTGCAATTGGAGTGAGAGCAGATCCAGAGATTATACTGTATTAGTAGCAAAAGCCGAGATAATTTTCAGACTTATCTGTGTTTGTCCATCAAGTCCAGCTATTCAATGTAATACAATTCCCCTGAGATTGAAGTGGAAGTTCAGACCCCTGCAGCTGACAGAGGGCCCTCTAGCTCTCTGTTATCTGTGATAACCACCACAGATGTCTCCCTTGCCTCCAGATGCTCCTGCAGCTTCCTATCACCTCAAACATGCGGAGGTCTTGAGTCTAGTGTGCTCCTGAAAGGATCCTCTCTCTTACCCTCTGTTTCAGTGGTATGGTCAGGTGCGACATAACACTCCATCCAGGTGTGTCTCCCTGCTACAAAGCAACTCAGGTAAGTCAGAGTGTTGTCCTGCACCTGTGGAGGAGACCAGAGATTCTCTCTGTGGAATTATGGAGTATCCAGGAACATCCCTTCAAGTCTGAGCGGGCTGCGTTCCGGCAGTTGTTTCTCACTCTCATGTCTGTAGTGATAAGATAATAGAGCAATGCTCTGCAGACGGTACACTAGTAACTCATACATAGAACATATACAGTAGCTCTTCTAAATTGTAACCCCTTATGCACTGCATACATGTAAGAACTCCATGATATTGACGATATTATTGTTTTGTTTTTTCTTTGCTATGAAGTAGAGGAAATACAAAGGACATAGTACACAATTGGAAGTGTAGGTACCTGCTGAAAGGGTCTACATTAATGTGGTTGCAGGTTTAACATGTTTTGGCCAAACTATTGAATTAAATAGCTCATACTTATGAGAAGAAAAACATATAGCAATTACTTTAAATAATTTGTCATTTTCGAGGTGCATTGGGGCTTCATAATTCTTTGGGACTAGTTTTTGAGCATGCTAAAACTTTGTACTATAGAATGTGCCTTACTACTCCTGACCAATTGATGCAGAATATAATAATTGTAAAATACAAGATTGTTTGCTTTTACATTAATCAGAAGCTGTAGGTTCCAGAAAGCCCTCAAAGATTATGAATTATCGTTATGCCATGATACAGCTTAAGTGGGGCTTCAAGATTAATTTAAGGTGCAATACCTTGTGTCCTGAGCCTTCTGATCACCCACATTGTCCTCGTGTATAAATAATTACATTATGAGAGAATTTGTGAGAGAATTAAGAAGACATTTCCACAGCCTGCAGGTCTTCTGCACCCCTCCCCAAATCCTCAGGCTGATAGATAATGATTTTTATGGACTTCACTGTTGAGCTTCCCCTCACTAAACTGCCATTTTAGTAGTTGTAGATATATATATCGATTATATCCAGCAAGTATAAATGGCTCACGTCATGTGACACATGAAAACTAAATAAAAATAAAGACTTTGCCTGGTAAGTGGGTTACTGCTGATATGCCAATAACCAACGTATAGGAGTGTCCCACAACGTCACTGGATATCCTCTGTCCATGGAGGTAGCTGGTGAAGTTGCCTGGCTTGCTGATCAATACTGCACTGCTGTGCTATAGGGCTGGGGTAGTTGTCTGCTGGGTGGATTCCTCAGTAGACACATTTGTTCTGGCACTTGTTATTTGCGACTGCTGCGGCTGTCTGTTGCTTGGCTGATGCTTCCTCAACACCTCTGTGGACCCAAAACTACGTGAGATATGAGGCGTGACGTCAGTCACAGGATGTGATGCTTGCCCCAGTGTACTCGTCTTGTTTAGTGACGGATTCAGTGAGTTGTTTAGGCAGGTTTAGTCCCCCAATGAGCTGGCAAAGCTCATGAGCATAGGTTGCTCGATAGTTCAGGTAAATGGTGACCCTCAGTAGTTTCCTAGTCCTATGCGCTTTGCCAATGTAATTGGCTTCTTCAGGGATCCTGGGAGGGTTTACTTTTGCTGATTAAATACCTCCTACAGTCATGTGAAAAAGAAAGTACACCCTCTTTGAATTCCATGGTTTTACATAATGTATCAGGACATAATAACAATCATCTGTTCCTTAGCAGGTCTAAAAATGAGGTAAATACAACCTCAGATGAACAACAACACATGACATATTAGCTATCATGATTTATTTAATAAAAATAAAGCCAAAATGGAGAAGCTATGTGTGAAAAACTAAGTACACCCTTACTGCTTCCAGGAGCATTCAGGTGTGTTAACACAATGCCAAGGAGGAAAGACATCAGCAATGATCTTAGAGAAGCAATTGTTGCTGCCATCAATCTGTTAAGGGTTATAAGGCCATTTCCAAACAATTTAAAGTCCATCAATCTACAGTGAGAAAGATTATTCAAAAGTGGAAAACATTCAAGACAGTTGCCAATCTTGCCAGGAGTGGACATCCAAGCAAATTCACCCCAAGGTTTGCAAAATACCCAATACCTCAGACTCTACAGGCCTCAGTTAGCATGTTAAATGTTAAAGTTCATGATAGTACAATTAGAAAAAGGCTGAACAAGTATAGTTTGTTTGGAAGGTTTGCCAGGAGAAAGCCTCTTCTCTCTAAAAAGAACATGACAGCATGGCTTAGGTTTGCAAAGTTGCATCTGAACAAACCACAAGACTTCTGTAACAATGTCCTTTGGACAGATGAGACCCAAGGGCAGATGTTTGGCCATAATGCAGTGCCATGTTTGGTGAAAACCAAACACAGCATATCAGCACAAACACCTCATACCAACTGTCAAGCACGTTGGTGGAGGGATGATGATTTGGGCTTTTGTTGCAGCCACAGGACCTGGAAACCTTGCAGTCATTGAGTCGACCATGAACTCCTCTGTATACCAAAGAATTCTAGAGTCAAATGTGAGGCCATCTGTACGACAGCTAAAGCTTGGCCGAAATTGGGTCATGCAACAGGACAATGATCCCAAGCACACCAGCAAATCTACAACAGAATGGCTGAAAAAGAAAAGAATCAAGGTGTTACAATGGCCCAGTCAAAGTCCAGACCTCAACCTGATTGAAATGCTGTGGCTAAAACTTAAGAAAGCTGTGCATAAACAAATGCCCACAAACCTCAATTAACTGAAGCAATGTTGTAAAGAAGAGTGGGCCAAAATTCCTCCACAACGATGTGAGAGACTGATAAAGTCATACAGAAAACGATTACTTCAAGTTATGGCTGTTAAAGGTGGTTCTACAAGCTATTGAATCATACGGTGTACTTAGTTTTCACACATGGATTCTCCATTTTGGCTTTATTTTTGTTAAATAAATCATGACACGGTGTAATATGTCATGTGTTGTTGTTCATCTGAGGTTGTATTTAGCTACTTTTAAGACCTGCTAAGGAACAGATGATTGCTATTATGTCCTGATATGTAAAACCATGGAATTCAAAGAGGTGTACTTTCTTTTTCACATGACTATACCTGATAAAAAAAACTACCATCAGGTGTGAAGTGCTTATAACGGGCTAAATGACCCCTGGAGTGCTTATAATCAGAAATGGATGACCCCGCAGTATATTGTAATGGTTCATGTCATGAAATTAAAGTTTAACAAAGAAATGCTTGAATAAAGGAATGGAGAAAATAATTTAAACACTTTTTGTGACTTATTATTAATACAGTCTTATCACTTGTTATGTACAATCATTCTTAAATAGGTATTTTAATAACTCTTTTCTAAAGCTTTCTGTTTTGTATTATTTTTCAAAGGCCATTAGGCTTTTTGTAATCTTTAATTTTGTTTTTATTGCACAATGATTAAATATATAATATATTTTCTATGTTCTTTTTTTACCTTGGCATTTTGATGCTTGGGTTTATAAGAAATGATTTTGTCTAGAAAAATACATTTTTTTCAGTGAATTTTGTATGGTAAACTTGATAACACCTAGTAAGTATGTGTTTACCAACATGCATAATATAAATCAGGTGATTGTACTGTAAACACCCCTTGTTCATCAGTATAAAAAGGGTAACAAGGTAAGAAATTCAAAAGCCTCTTACTGTAGTTCATGGTGATTATAATTAAACATAATGAATGTGTATGTACTAGAATAAAAAAAAATGATTATGGATGAAATTATTATGTTAGTAAACCTAGCTAATCTAGTATTGTAGATAATTGCTAATATAGGTGGCACTGTGATAATAAATCCATGGTATGTATTTAAGGGGTGGAGTAGATGAATATTAATAATGAATTAATTGTACTTGTGATTGTACAATACCCAATAACTCTGATAACTATGTCTAACAATGGCATGTTGTGGAGAGTGCTTAATTTAAAAATATATATATGTTTAGTGAATATGAGATATTTTATTTAATTTAAAAGTGAGATGTAAAAACCATAATAATAATAATAATAATAATAATAATAATAATAAAAAAAATAATAATAATAATAATAATAATAATAATAATAATATAAGTGCTATTGAATGACTAAAAGAGGGTGTCTTATATAATAAGGATATTAGTTATAAAAAGTCATTAAAATAAATGTAAAATGTGATGTTATATTTAAATACGTTAAAAAGCTAAAAAAAATGGATCCGTTTAAAAATGGGAGGACTGAGGCATTTTAAACGTATAAAAACCCAATTATTGAAAAGTGGGATGGGAAAATGAGATCAAACAAGGTGTACAATTATGATATTTATTGAAAAGCCAACAGATCTAGGTCTTCATTCAATCCCCCTGGCTGCAGTGTTTGTAATTTAAATATCAAGGACGTTTCTTAGTCTAAGGACTCTGTTCCCTCTCATAGATCCTGTAACAATATGTTCTATGCCCATGATGGAAACCTCATTGTGATCTTTATTGTGAACGTTGAGAAAATGTTTATGGACCCCATGACAAATTAGACCTTTCATAATAATTCTTCTATGTTTAACATCGTTCTTTGAGGCTTCTTTAGTGCATCCAACATATTGTAGGCCACATGTGCAGGTCAATAAATAAATTACATATACTGTGTTGCAATTTATAAATTCCTTTATTCTGACTTTTTCACCTGTGACCCTAGATAAAAAATGCTTCTATTCAAAAGATGTTTGCAGGTCAAACAATTTGAAACAACCTGCTTTGTGACTTGGGAGAAAATTATCTCTAGCGTTAGTAATGAATAGGAGAAATAGAAGAGATCTCCTACATTGGTGCTACAGGTAATCCAATATAGCCATGATAATAATAGTGAAGCCGAGACCATATATAAATGCAAAATTTGAAAATCCACGACGTTGCACCAAAGCAACGATAAAGAAAATCCTGCTCACAATAAAAGCCCCATAAGAGCCAACTCTGGGAGACTAACACAGGGCAAAAAGGGTGGGTGATGAATATAGCAGCACTAACCCAATAATATGTCCTGGCGTCAACCCGGCGGCATAGGTGGCTGGAGCAATGTGCAGATACGCTGGCTGACGGGAGGCAAGTAATAAATGAACATCACAATGGCAGCATGTCTGCGGTCTGAGCATGGCGTGCTTCAGTCCAGGTAAGTGAGAATGTGAAGGTTGAAGACTGATCACTGCGAGAAGAATAGGGCTGGAGGCTCACATCCAATACAAAAATATTTATTAAATTAGTTAGACATAACAGCAATAGGCAAAAAAGGGGCCTCTGATGTGTTTCCCACCCAGCGGGTGCTTTATCAAAGAGTAACCCGACCTGTAAGAAACCTCTTTAAATACCCTGACTGCTCCCCTGGTTGTTGCCGGTTCACGCCAAAACACCTAGGGTCAGATGACAAAGACCAGGAAAAAAGGCTATGGAAGCCTGAATGGGACAAACCGCACCACCAGGGAGCAGATCAAAGCGTCAAAAAGGAAAAAAAAGGAAAATATTAAAAGTGACGATAAGACAGCAAAAAAATAAATAAAGAAAAAAGGGAATAAAGAAAAAAACATAATACATGATAACATTAAAGGGGATATAACTAAACTCATACCATGGAAAAAGTTATCAAGAAAAGATTGAGATCTTGTTTGCATTTTGCAAACATTAATAGTCAACCTTTACATGCGACACTGCATTGTGACACCATACTCAAGACTAATTACAGAATACAGGTCTTTATTAATTTTTATCACAAGTGACCATATGATAACACATATAGTGTAGGAATAAAGAGACAATAAAGGGTGACATAAAAAAGTGCATAATAAAAAAGGAGAATAAAAATAAACAAAGATTGATAATGATAAAGTGAAACAACTTGATAGTGCATATATTCAATAAATATTAAAAATTTGAAACTTAAAAAATCAATAATCAAATACTCAGAAATATATATATAATGCCTAAACAAGTAGCGTGTAATGAATAATGTATAAACTCCTAATAACATAACATCAAAGCTAAAAGGCATGAACACTAATGAGAAGTAAATCCATAATATTGTGTTAAATATCCAATAGTGATAATAACCATGTTCATCTAGATAATACATTGGGGATAAATAAAATATATCAGAAAGAATTCAAGATACAGAAAGAACACAGTTATGAAAAGAAACAGTAAACCTGAAATATTAACTAATAATTAACTCAAATATATCCATTGATAATAATCTATAAATAATAATCTATGATGAAAATATCTTTATGAAGGACTACGAAAGTCAAATTAAACAGTTCCCAATCCTGATTAATGCCCACAGGTTGAAGAGTATTCATACTGAAGATCCAGAACATCTCTCGCCTGTTGAGCATGCCCAACATGTCACCCCTGTGAGGGGGCACCGGGACATACTCAACAGCCGAGAATGTAACGTTCTGAATACCTCCCTGGGGACAGTTGAAGAAATGCCTTGACACTGGATGTGAGAGATCATGTTTTTTGATTGCTCTCACATGTTCCATTACTCTCAATTTAAGGGATCTAATCGTGCTGCCTATGTAATGCCTACCACATCCGCAATTAAGAATGTAAATAATAAAAGAGGAATTACAATTAATAAAGGTTGAAATTTTTATATTCCTCTTGGGTCTAAAACAATTAATACTTTTAATCGAAATTGCGTATTGACAAATCACACAATGGCCGCATTTATAGAAACCATTAGGAACTGAAGTAATGTGTGATAAAGTATGCGAGGAAAACAGACTTGGTGAAAGGAAACCTGCCAAAGATTTGGCTTTGCGAAAGACGAATGTTTGGTCCATTATTAATAAAAGGATTCAGATCTGTGTCTAATCTCAGAGTGTCCCAATGTTTCTGAACGATATATCGTATAGAGTCAGCTTGTCTGCTTTCTTGAGTTATAAATAGGGGTACATTCTTATGAGAGAGTTGCACAGAAGAGTCTCGATGTCTATCAATGTTGATATAATTAGAAAAAAGGTCAGATCTATTTAATGACCTGTCAGAACTAAGGGCCTCCATGACATGAGACCTATTATATCCTCGGGTCGAAAACCTCTGGACCAGATCCATAGACTGTGTTAAATGCCTCATCTGTACAGCATAATCGCTTTAGTCGCATAAATTGTCCTTTGAGGATGCCCTTTTTAAGGGGTCTGGAATGGTTGCTGTCTGCCTTCAAAAAGGCATTGCAGGAGTTTGGCTTCCTAAATATGTCAGTTTGAATGGATCTATGAAGGTCAATGTACAGCATAATATCCAAATAACATATATGATGAGAGTCAAAAGTATAAGTGAATTTGAGATTATATTTATTGGTGTTAAGTGTATTAAAGAACATTTCAAAAGTAGAAAAATCACCACCCCAAATAAAAAGCAGATCGTCAATGTAACATCTATAAAATGTGATATGATTTCTAAAAGGATTGTGGTCCCCATAAATAAAAATAGACTCCCACAACCCCATAAACAAATTAGCATAAGAAGGTGCAAAAGATGTGCCGATAGCGGTGCCTTTAATTTGTAAATAAAATTGTGAATCGAAAGTGAAATAATTGTGTGTCAAGAGAAAGGTGATAGCCTCCACCAAAAAAGTGCATAATGTGGTGGGTAAATTGGATAGTTGAAGAAAATGCTGCACAGCAGAAATGCCCTGTTGATGTTCAATGATTGTGTACAGGGACACAACATCCATTGTAACCCAGCAATAAGTTGGTTCCCATTTAAATTCTCCTAAATCAAGCAATAATTGATTAGTATCTTTAAGAAATGGCGGTAACAACTGAACCAATGGTTGGAGAAATCTATCGATGTACCTGGAAACACCATCTGCCAAAGATCCAATACTAGCCACTATAGGCCTGTCTGGTGGGCAGGTAAGTGACTTATGGATCTTTGGGAGATGGTGAAACACAGGCACTACAGGCTATGGACATGATAGGAAGCCAAACTCCCTGGAATTTAATACAAGTAATATCTTACCCATATCCAGAAGTGTCCTCAATTCTACAGAAAAAGCCTCAGTCGTATCCCTCAGTCGTATCCCTCTGTAGTTTTTTTATAGGAAGTAACATCACTCAATTGTCTGTGTGCTTCCTTATTGTAGCTAGAGGCTGACTGTACCACCACCTCTCCCCCCCTTATCTGCATTCTTAATAACAATGGTTTTATTAGTTTGAAGAGAATGCAACTCAACTCTTTCATCCGTAGTAAGATTATCATAGGGGAGCTCAGTGAAGGCACAACCCACCGCCAACAACTTCAATTCCTTTTCAACTAAATTCTCAAAAGTGGTTATAAATGGACCTCTTGAGGAATAAGGAAGGAAAGTGGACTTATTCCTAAAATCTGTATGTTCTGAAACTAAAAAGTTAATTAAAGGATCATCATTTTCATGCATAGTATGATACTGTTCCTTGAGTAAACCTTCCAAATCTGAAAGGTGACACTGATCTGAGAAAGTAAGGGGGGAGTAAACTGGGGCGGCTCCCAATTGCCCCCACCCCCACAGGATGGTGGGAGTGAGGGGGAATCAGGAGGCACCCCGGCCAAGTCCCGCCCTTTATCTGCAAACATTTTTTTAAGAGATAACTTGCGAGTAAAGAGCTGTAAGTCTATAACAGTGTCAAAAAGCTTGAAATCACATAGGGGAGCATAATTTAACCCCTTATTCAGGAGAGATAATTTTCCAGTTGTTAGAACATGATCAGATATGTTAATGACATTGTCCATTGATGGATTCATGCATATTTCTTTCGCTTTATGGCTCCCCGGGATTCTGTGCTTCTTCCTTGATCTCCACGCCCTCGCCCTTGGTAGTTTTTTGACTCACGTTCTTTAGTGGGATGTATCTAATTGGCAGACTGGTACGATGTCCCAGGGATCAGTTGGTCCTTCTGTGTCTCCCTGGACCGACTGCTAGACCTCCAAAATTCTGTTGGGTAATTGAATGATACTGATGTATTGCGGTTATCCCCATCAGAAGCGTCCGACTCAAAGCTGGACATATCTGACGTTCTGGTTTTTAATATTGATTTCTTAGGGGGTCTTGTGGAATCATGAGAATTCCTGGGAGCAAAAGAAGGTTTTCTAGATCTACCCCTGTTGATGTATGGGGTAGTTTTTTTCTGCCAATAATAGACCTGATGTTTCTCATAGACCATTTTGTCCCTGTCAAATTTACTCTGTTTCTTATCCATAATCTCTTGTTCTACACATTCTATATTTTTTGATAAAACTTGACCATTACTCTCAAAATGATCCATATCTTCAAAAGTATGAAGTTTATCTTGAAGAGTCTTAATATCTTTTGAAATCAGAGACAGAACATAAAACACAGACAGAGCTCAGTTTTTAGCACATCCAGTGAAAATCATACACGGTACAGTGCCTAAATTTATATGTATAAATATCAACTAAAATGGTCTTTTAGTTTAACATTTTTGGCCAAAATTGTTGTAAGCCCCTGAGCCAACTGCACGGCAGACCACAATTCAGGGGTCCCTAACGCTAATATAAATTCTTAATAACCTGTGTAGTAACAGGAAGAATGATTTATAGTAAATCTGTCAATATTAGTTGCAAAGTTCTAAGTCTGATTGAAGCTTTTAATAACCTGTACATTACCAGGAAAAGCACTCTGTATTAGAGTTGTCACAACCATACTGCAAGCCAGCAAGTTCACCTGAGTGGAAGATGCTATGGAGTGAGCCCTTAACCATTTAAATGTGGGAGGGGGTGAGCTACAATTAGGTAGGAGGTTGCCACCCTCCAATCAGCCAAGACTAGCTGAACAACAATTTTAAAACATACTGGACACATAACAAGCTCCTATTGAACCCCAAAATAACCACAACATATATATAAGCATATGAGTGTCACAGAGGAGTGCTACTGAGCATGGCAATATATATTTAAAATCAGAGACAGAACATAAAACACAGACAGAGCTCAGTTTTTAGCACATCCAGTGAAACTCATACACGGTACAGTGCCTAAATATATATGTATAAATATCAAGTAAAATGGTCTTTTAGTTAAACATTTTAAATATATATTGCCATGCTCAGTAGCACTCCTCTGTGACACTCATATGCTTATACAGCTAAACCCCGTTATAACGCGGTCCTCGGGGTCCACCCCGAGACCACCGCGTTACTAACGGGGTCGCGCTAATTTTAAAAAAAAAAATGGCTGCCGCATATTTACCCCCTCGGTCCTGGCTTTCCCCTGTCACCGCGTGACAGGAGATGGGAGGGGGGATTCCCCTCCGGCTTCAGCTTCCCCTGTCACCGCGGGACAGGAGATGGGAGGGGGGATGCCCCTCCGGCTTCGGCTTCAGCTGCCCCTGTCACCGCGTGACAGGAGATGGGAGGGGGGATTCCCCTCCGGCTTCAGCTTCCCCTGTCACCGCGGGACAGGAGATGGGAGGGGGGATTCCCCTCCGGTCCGGCTCACCCCCGCCGCAGCACAGGGACCTCGCGCCGCAATACAAGCCCCCCTGGCCCTGCCGTAGCGCAGGGTCGTCCTGCCCCCCCCCCCCCCATGCCCCCCAGCGCTGCACCGGGCCATCCCACCAGCCCCCGCAGCATCGGGGGCCCCCGCAGCCATCATCCCCCTCCACCGCAGCACCACCCCCACCGGCACGCCCCCCCCCCCTGCAGCCACATGCCTCACCAATCATCCCCAAGGTAAGGCTGATGTGTGTGTGTGTGTGTGTGTGTAGTGTGTGTCAGTGTGAGCAGTGTGTGTACAGTGTGCAGCGTGTGCAGTGTGAGCAATGAGCAGTGTGTCAGTGTGTGCAGTGTGAGCAATGAGCAGTGTCAGTGTGTGCAGTGTGAGCAATGAGCAGTGTGTCAGTGTGTGCAGTGTGAGCAATGAGCAGTGTGCAGTGTGTGTCAGTGTGAGCAGTGTGTGTGCAGTGTGAGCAATGAGCAGTGTGTCAGTGTGTGCAGTGTGAGCAATGAGCAGTGTGTGTGCAGTGTGCAGTGTGTGTGCAGTGTGTGTGCAGTGTGAGCAATGAGCAGTGTGTGTGCAGTGTGAGCAGTGTGTGTGCAGTGTGAGCAATGAGCAGTGTGTCAGTGTGTGCAGTGTGAGCAATGAGCAGTGTGCAGTGTGTGTCAGTGTGAGCAGTGTGTGTGCAGTGTGAGCAATGAGCAGTGTGTCAGTGTGTGCAGTGTGAGCAATGAGCAGTGTGTGTGCAGTGTGCAGTGTGTGTCAGTGTGAGCAGTGTGTGTGCAGTGTGAGCAATGAGCAGTGTGTCAGTGTGTGCAGTGTGAGCAATGAGCAGTGTGTGTGCAGTGTGCAGTGTGTGTCAGTGTGAGCAGTGTGTGTGCAATGTGAGCAATGAGCAGTGTGTGTGCAGTGTGTCAGTGTGTGCAGTGTGAGCAATGAGCAGTGTGTGTGCAGTGTGCAGTGTGTGTGCAGTGTGTGTGCAGTGTGTGCAATGAGCAGTGTGCAGTGTGTGCAGTGTGTGTGCAGTGTGAGCAATGAGCAGTGTGTGTGCAGTGAGTGTGTGCAGTGTGCCACGGGAAAACCGCGTTATAACCGAATCGCGGTATAGCGAGGCGCGTTATAACGGGGTTTAGCTGTATATATATATAAGTACACAAAAGAGACAGACAGAGCCCCTGGTGGTAGCGCTCTATTCCAAAATGATATGGTGATTCTTTAAAATAACTTTATTATTGACAATAACGTTAAAATATTGGGGTCTAAAACAAAGATTAAATATTCCAAGTGTGTGCGTCTCTATTGGATACATGTGTCCAGAAGAGTGTACATAATTGGATTAATGTCCAGTGTTTGGGTAGTTCACTGGCCCTAGTGTTCCTCGTGTAGAGTGAATTGACTAGAGTACTAGTGGATTTTCAGCAGGCTGCCCCATTGTGTCTGGGGTGGGAAATGTCAGTGAGAATGCTAGCAGCTATATAGATCAAGTTTTGAGACCCTTTGTGGCATCATGTCCGTCTTACTTGAGAGACACTAAAGATATCCTTCAGAGACTCGAAGGTATAGTGATCACACCAGATACCATCCTAGTAAGCCTTGATGTAGAAGGGCTATACACTAGCATTCTCCACAACGTTGGCCTAGAAGCCACCAACTACTATTTACAAACTAGAGGTATGCATTTCTCCACCCATTCTAAGTTTATGATTGAACTATTAAGGTTTGTTCTAACACGGAATTATTTCCTTTTCAACTCTAAAATCTATCATCAAATACAGGGGACGGCCATGGGCACGAAATGTGCACCATCATATGCAAACCTCTATTTAGGGTGGTGGGAGGCTAAACACGTTTTCACTGAAGAAATGGAACAGTACACGTCGCACGTCGTACTCTGGACGCGCTTCATAGATGACGTGTTCATGCTGTGGCAGGGTACACCTCTGCTGTTAAAAGAATTCATTGGCATTCTAAATAGGAATGTACTTAATCTACACCGCACTCTCGAGTATGATCTAAACACCATTTGCTTCCTAGACTTACAGCTAACAAGGGGGAAAGATGGCTCGATAGAAACAACGGTATATCGTAAACCGACAGCCACTAACAACCTGTTAGAAGCCTCAAGTCATCACCCTAACACTCTAATTAGGGGAATACCAGTAGGCCAATTCCTACGCCTCAGGAGGAACTGTAGTACGATTGCAGAATTTGAAGCGCAGGCCAAGACCATGACCCAACGTTTCAAAACAAGAGGATACAGTAACAAGAGTATCAAAACAGCATACAAGAGAGCTAAACACTCTCCACACTCAAACTTGCTAACTGATAAAAACCTAACCATAGAACCCAAAGTGGTACGTTTTGTAGGCACGTACAACAAACAGTGGGATTTAGCCAGGGGAATCTTCCGAAAACATTGGCATATCTTGGAGGCAGATGAGGACATTAAGGAAGTCATCCCTGCTCACCCATCAATGGTGAGCCGAAGAGCCAAAAACCTTAAAGACATCCTAGTCCACAGCCACTACACGGAAGTCCCCATGCAATCATGGCTACCATCTAAACCGAATGGCAGCTATTCATGCCATCACTGCAAAGCATGTCCCAACATTCACACTACCAAAACATTCCAAAACTGGGACAACTCAAAAACGTTCCAGATTAGGAAATTTATCACTTGTCAAAGTATCGGCGTGATATACCAAGGCCTCTGCAAATGTGGGAAGATCTACATAGGCAAAACAAAACGCAAATTCCAACAACGGGTATTGGAACACTTAGGCACAATACGGAATAATGTAGACACCCCACTGGCGAGGCATGTCAACTCTTGTCAACAAGGCAATCTTAAATCTATACAGTTTACAGGTATAGATCAATTCACCCTAGGGCAGAGAAAAGGGGACATTGACACTGTGCTCCTACAGAAGGAAGCTCGATGGATTTATAATCTCAAAGCACTAACACCTAAGGGCCTCAATGAAGGTTTCGTTTATAGTCCCTTTATATAAAACTGCAAAAATAAAATTCGCATACCTTTACAATCGATTAATAACATCTAAGTTCTATTCAATATGAATAAGATCTAGTTACCTATGACTCAATTTGTACCATTTAAAGAATTTATTAATTTAAGTCCATGAAATGATTGATCAAACAAGTGCACTATTATTCACAAACCAGGCAAACACAAATAATATTGAATTCATTTATTGATACAAAATAAACATGGTGTCACAACAGTGCAAGCAATTATAAACATATTAACTGACATTCTGTTAAACATCATAAGCAGGAAGCAATAAACCAGCATGCCTCAACATTTTCAAAGTCCCACATATTCAGTGAGACACGGAGCTGAATTCAATTACACATACCAGCCTCATAGAGAGCATGCGCGATCGGTCAATGGGGTTACTTTAGGTTAATCCAAGAGCTATAAATACCTTGCTCTGACATAGGAATCCCACTGACTATTCAGCCTTGAAAAAGCACTCGCGAAATGCGCGCGTCGGCAAGCACGTGACCACGTGCACGCGGAGGTGCTCGAGTTCACATACACTGACTCAGTGATATTGAGAGAGTCAGCGTGGCGCCTCCAGTGCACATTAAAGGACTATTAGGGTCCCAATGGACTCACTAGTCACATACAAGTGAAGGCAACTATTAAATCTGGCACAACATTGTATTACCTAACTAGGCAAGGAAGCCACAATGCTAATTCCCTGATACAGCGAGCAGCTCATAGGGTACAATACGATTTAGCAAAAGGCAAACCTAACCAGCAATTAACCTCTGGAGTGCCAGAATACAACCACACATGCTAAAGCACTGTGCCAAATGGGGACAGGTCTGTCCACTGACCGATAAAAAACCCCAAAAGGTACAGTACTCAGCTATTAACTTGGTATCTATCTAGAACAGAGTTATAGCAGTGTCATATTATACACCAGTACAAGTTTTATCAATACTAGTATACAGCACACCTCAGACATCAACAACTGTAGATGTTTATGTACCAAGCACCATACACCCTATTCAACATACCATCTATTGTATAGGGAGGTGACGGGAACATACAAATAGGTGCACTTAGACCAAGATTTGTTCAATACAACAACTTTAATATGCTTAAGCTGCCATCACGCAATAGCACAGCATAGGTCCCATACTTAAGAGCACCAGCTAGTATATTCATACTGGGGCACTGCATGTGTGGCCCAAACTGCTGAAAATCCACTAGTACTCTAGTCAATTCACTCTACACGAGGAACACTAGGGCCAGTGAACTACCCAAACACTGGACATTAATCCAATTATGTACACTCTTCTGGACACATGTATCCAATAGAGACGCACACACTTGGAATATTTAATCTTTGTTTTAGACCCCAATATTTTAACGTTATTGTCAATAATAAAGTTATTTTAAAGAATCACCATATCATTTTGGAATAGAGTGCTACCACCAGGGGCTCTGTCTGTCTCTTTTGTGTACTTAGTTACATGCCCCTTGCAGCACCACTCCCTCTGTAATATATCCAAGCTGAAGCGGGGGTACACCATAAGTTTCTAACTGTATATATATATGTTGTGGTTATTTTGGGGGTTCAATAGGAGCTTGTTAGGTGTCCAGTATGTTTTAAATTTGTTGTTCAGCTAGTCTTGGCTGATTGGAGGGTGGCAACCTCCTACCTAATTGTAGCTCACCCCCTCCCACATTTAAATGGTTAAGGGCTCACTCCATAGCATCTTCCACTCAGGGGAACTTGCTGGCTTGCAGTATGGTTGTGACAACTCTAATACAGAGTGCTTTTCCTGGTAATGTACAGGTTATTAAAAGCTTCAATCAGACTTAGAACTTTGCAACTAATATTGACAGATTTACTATAAATCATTCTTCCTGTTACTACACAGGTTATTAAGAATTTATATTAGCGTTAGGGACCCCTGAATTGTGCTCTGCCGTGCAGTTAACTCAGGGGCTTACAACAATTTTGGCCAAAAATGTTAAACTAAAAGACCATTTTACTTGATATTTATACATATATATTTAGGCACTGTACCGTGTATGATTTTCACTGGATGTGCTAAAAACTGAGCTCTGTCTGTGTTTTATGTTCTGTCTCTGATTTTAAATATATATTGCCATGCTCAGTAGCACTCCTCTGTGACACTCATATGCTTATATATATGTTGTGGTTATTTTGGGGGTTCAATAGGAGCTTGTTAGGAGTCCAGTATGTTTTTTAATATCTTTTGCTAATAAGTGCTTCTCTTTGTTTTTTTTGTTGAATTATAAGCTGGATCAATTTGAATGAGCACTCATCCAGTGTCTGAATCCATTCCTTCTCAAAGTCACTGTTATTAAACCCAAAAGTGGGAGATTTTTTAATCGGCAAACCTCTTGGGATTCTTTTCACTCTGACATAGTTCTCTAAAGTCGTAATATCCCACCAAAGCCTAACTCGTTGTGTGAGCAATTTTTCTAATTTGACAAAATGTGCACTTAAATCAGATGGCTCATGGCACTCCAGCACTTCACTCTCATCAAATACATACTCAGCTCTTCTCGTGCGTTTGGAGTTATCAGTGGAATTATAAGTAAAAGTTCTTGGTGTAACTTCCTCTATATCAGGATCATTGGTGTCATCCATTTTAGATAATAAATTCAATCCAAGAAAAAATTTCTATTCACTGTAAATTGTATATAGAAAACTGAAAGTCCAAAAAACTCATATGAAAAAACTTAAATGTATTGGATAAGCTAAACCAGCCCTATAAAGTACAAATAGGGATATTAAAAATGTAACAAAATCTATCCAGAATATCAACTTGATAGAAGAATATATAATCATAGTATAAGTCTATCCATATTGTGAATCCGAGCCACCAGTGACTTCAATAATTACAGTAATGAATAGGAGAAATAGAAGAGTCCTCCTACACTGGTGCTACAGGTAATCCAATATAGCCATGATAATAATAGTGAAGCCGAGACCATATATAAATGCAAAGTTTTAAAACCCATGACGTTGCACCAAAGCGTATATGATAAAGAAAATCCTGCTCACAATAAAAGCCCCATAAGAGCCAACTCTGGGAGACTAACACAGGGCAAAAAGGGTGGGTGATGAATATAGCAGCACTAACCCAATAATATGTCCTGGCGTCAACCCGGCGGCATAGGTGGCTGGAGCAATGTGCAGATACGCTGGCTGACGGGTGGCAAGTAATAAATGAACATCACAATGGCAGCATGTCTGCGGTCTGAGCATGGTGTGCTTCAGTCCAGGTAAGTGAAAATGTGAAGGTTGAAGACTGATCACTGCGAGAAGAATAGGGCTGGAGGCTCACATCCAATACAAAAATATTTATTAAATTAGTTAGACATAACAGCAATAGGCAAAAAAGGGGCCTCTGACGCGTTTCCCATCCAGCGGGTGCTTTATCAAAGAGTAACCCGACTTGTAAGAAACCTCTTTAAATACCCTGACTGCGCCCCTGGTTGTTGCCGGTTCACGCCAAAACACCTAGGGTCAGATGACAAAGACCAAGAAAAAAGGCTACAGAAGCCTGAATGGGACAAACCGCACCACCAGGGAGCAGATCAAAGCATCAAAAAGGAAAAAAACGTAAAATATTAAAAGTGACGATAAGACAGCAAAAAAATAAATAAAGAAAAAAGGGAATAAAGAAAAAAACATAATAGATGATAACATTAAAGGGGATATAACTGAACTCATATCATACATAAACCATATGATAACACATACAGTGTAGGAATAAAGAGACAATAAAGGGTGACATAAAAAGTGCATAATAAAAAAGGAGAATAAAAATAAACAAAGATTGATAATGATAAAGTGAAACAACTTGATATTGCATATATTCAATAAATATTAAAAATCTGAAACTTAAAAAATCAATAATCAAATATTCAGAAATATATATATAATGCCTAAACAAGTAGCGTGTAATGAATTATGTATAAACTCCTAATAACATAACATCAAAGCTAAAAGGCATGAACACCAATGAGAAGTAAATCCATAATAGTGTGTTAATTATCCAATGGTGATAATAACCATATTCATCTAGATAATACATTGGGGATAAATAAAATATATCGGAAAGAATCCAAGATACAGAAAGAACACAGTTATGAAAAGAAACAGTAAACCTGAAATATTAACTAATAATTAACTCAAATATATCCATTGATAATAATCTATAAATAATAATCTATGATGAATATATCTTGAACATGTGAGAGCAATAAAAAAAAATAATCTCTCACATCCAGTGTCAAGGCATTTCTTCAACTGTCCCCAGAGAGGTATTCAGAACTTCTCTTTCTCGGCTGTTGAGCATGTCCCGGTGCCCCCTCGCAGGGGTGACAGTTTGGGCATGCTCAACAGGCGAGAGATGTTCTGGATCTTCAGTATGAATACTCTTCAACCTGTGGGCATTAATCAGGATTGGGAATTTGTTCACTTTCTTAAATAATTTTCCAACCCATTTTCCCTGTTTAATTTAACTTTCATAGTACTTCATAAAGATATTTTCATCATAGATTATTATTGATAGATTATTATCAATGGATACTGTATATTCGAGTTAATTATTAGTTAATATTTCAGGTTTACTGTTTCTTTTCATAACTGGGTTCTTTCTGTATCTTGGATTCTTTCCGATATATTTTTATTTATCCCCAATGTATTATCTAGATGAATATGGTTATTATCACTATTGGATAATTAACAAACTATTATGGATTTACTTCTCATTGGTGTTCATGCCTTTTAGCTTTGATGTTATGTTATTAGGAGTTTATACATTATTCATTACACGCTACTTGTTTAGGCATTATATATATATATTTCTGAGTATTTGATTATTGATTTTTTAAGTTTCAAATTTGTAATATTTATTAATATATGCACTATCAAGTTGTTTCACTTTATCATTATCAATCTTTCTTTATTTTTATTCTCTTTTTTTATTATGCACTTTTTTATGTCACCCTTTATTGTCTCTTTATTCCTACACTGTATGTGTTATCATATGGTCGCTTGTGAGTTTATGTATGGTATGAGTTCAGTTATATCCCCTTTAATGTTATCATCTATTATGTTTTTTTCTTTATTCCCTTTTTTATTTATATATTTTTTTCTGTCTTATTGTCACTTTTAATATTTGATGTTTTTTTTCCCTTTTTGACGCTTTGTCTGCTCCCTGGTGGTACGGTTTGTCCCATTCAGGCTTCCGTAGCCTTTTTTCCTGGTCTTTGTCATCTGACCCTAGGTGTTTTGGCGCGAACTGGCAACAACCACGGGAGCAGTCAGGGTATTTAAAGAGGTTTCTTACAAGTCGGGTTACTCTTTGATAAAGCACCCGCTGGGTGGGAATCGCGTCTGAGGCCCCTTTTTTGCCTATTGCTGTTATGTCTAACTAATTTAATAAATATTTTTGTATTGGATGTGAGCCTCCAGCCCTATTCTTCTCGCAGTGATCAGTCACATATCTCTAGCGTTAAAATCTTTTGTTTGATTTGATTTTCCTTTCCTGCCAGGATGTTTCTAAGATTCTTAGCTCTTTTAAACATAACCATGGGTTTTCATTTATTTTATTGCCTATAATAGGGTCATCAAGAATGATTTCCCAATGTTTTTGGATCACTTTTTTTATTTTATTTGCGGTCTTATTGTATTTAGTGATAAAAAGGTAATTATCCTCTTCATTCTCTTTTGGTATTGGATTTACTTTTTAGTCTAATAAAACCAGTCGCTCTTGTTCGCTTACCCCTCTCAGATCTTCGTTTTTTTTTTCACTTCGGTAACCTTTCTATAGAAACTTGTTTCTGAGTGTTATGGCTTGTTCCTCAAAATCAAATCCGGTCTCTTGTAATCCAGATAGCTGTTAGAGTCGACTATTTAAAAATGGGTTTTTGTTAAAATCTTCTTATCTTCTATAAATAAAACCAAATCTAAATAGTTAATGGTGGCCGCACTGTGTTCATAAGTGAACCACAAGTTAATATCATTATTAATAAGATACAGATACAACTTTAAGATCTTCCACACTTCCTTTCCATATAATTAAAAGATCATCTATACATTTTTGGCGAAAGGGTTATTGTGCCAAATGTTTGTGTCCTCCAATTGTCCCATGAATAGATTTGCAAAGCTAGGGGCAAACTTAGTCCCCATAGCTGTTACCCACGTCTGCAAATAAAATTTCCCCTCAATGATACAGTAAAATAATTGTGATTTGAAATAAAATGTAAACTTTTTAAAATAAACTCTCTATGTTTTGGACCTATCAGGGGGTCCTGTTTTAAAAAATACTCAACTGCATTGATCCCCTTGTCATGTGCAATGCATGTATATAAAGCAGTGGGATCACACATTACCCATATTAGGTCATCCGCACACTGTATATTAAGAAATGTGAACTCTGATTTATAAAGAACCCCGTTTCCATACCTTCTTTCAGCAGATTGACTACCTTAACTTTGTTTTCCTTAATTAATTTAGCCTGCTTTTTGCTTTGAACTTCTACCCCCCCCCCCCCCTGCTACCGCTCTCTTTCTAAATTTTTAATTCGTTTAGGGTCTGAATGAGTTGTCTTTTTCTCTTTTCTAAAAGATTCCTTTCTTCCTCTTGGTTCTCTTGAAATGTTAATTCCTGTCTGTCCCGGTCTGGGTACTGTCATCTCCTTGTTTTTACTGCCTGTTCTTCCCTTAAAAAAGGTTCCAGGGAATTATTCTTTGTATTATCTAGTGAATTTAATTTTGTTTTTGACCTGGCACCCAATTCAGTTTCTATTTTTGACAGATCCTCAGTTCTGATTGTCCCAGACTGGGGTCTTGTAAAATCTACTCTTACATCTTTGGTAGTAGATAAATTATTCCCCCTCCTTAACTTATGTGTTGGATTGTATCTGGGTGATTCTACTATTCTCTTTTTACAGTGGCATGTACTGTATGTGAGAAACTCCTTTCTTTTTGAGAATTATTACTATTTTGTTGTTTATCGTCTCTTTCTGAATGAAAATTAGTTTTATCTCTAAAATTTTTGATTCTCGTTTTTGTTTTTTTTGTTTCATATTTATATCTATTCTTGGTGCCCAGTTTCTCTGTCTATCTGTGGTATAATCATTAAAGTCCCTTTGGAATGTTTTCCTTTTATTTATTAATAAATCTTCTTCAAAACTCTCTATTCTCATGTTTGTGGCCTCTTCTAAAACTAAATTCTAGTGTTTCTTTAAATAATTTGAGTTCTTCCTGCAGTTGACTTTTTTCTTTAGCTAGAGTTTCTCATTTCTTTTCTCTATACATAATTAGAAGCCTTATTAATGCACATGAACTTACAGTCAAGATTTCGTTCCACGTTTTACTAAACTCTTTGGGCCTCATGCAGTAAGCGTTGATAAGGGAATTATCACCATTTTATAGCCAAAATTGGGTTTGAGATTCAGTAAGCGCCGATAAGTGCTTGATTTCGCCAGGTTTCGGAGCCGATTATTTTGTTATGGCCAGTCGGCTGCCGATAAGCCTGTTTTCGCCACTGATCGCCATTTTTTTAAATCGGCTGGATTCAACAACAAAAAAACAGCTTATCGGGGCTGATCGGCACTATGAAATTGAGATGTTATGGCCGATTTCTCCCGCCAACTAAAGTTGGCAGTTTGGACGGGAGAACGATCGCTAAGGCTGCCGGAACGGCACTTAGAAAAAAAAAATCTTCTGTACATCAATGGAGTCAATGGAGCGGGGACGTATAACAGTATAGTACTGTTTACGTTTCATTGCTCACAATACAAAGGGGATTTGCATTACAGTGTGGGGGCATTCCCTGCATTGTGTCACAGCTGACGTGTATTATTTGCATAATATTCTACTTTTACATGTTTTCAGCATTTGCGGGTCACATTACTCATCATGTGATGATGTGGCAAGGGAAAATACTATACTCAACTCTTAAAGGAGAACCTCACATCATAGCACACATTTTACTGAATTGAGCGACAATTGTTTACATGATGTCACACATGTCACACATACACCGTAAATTCATGTTCCTTAACATTACACAATGCTTGTAATGTGTGACGCATCTTTAAACGTTCATGTACATCTTTATGCTCATGTTTACATCTAGGTTTGGTCCTCCCTATTTTCATGACGTCACTTATTGGACGCGCAATCACATTGCATGTTTACATTATAACCGTTGCATTACAAGCACTTCAACCTAACTTATACACACATCTACAGTAATTCATCATTGGGACACCTTGTAAACTCATTCTATAGCAACTATCCTCATTACAGAAATGCATGCATATGCACACGACTATTCATTGTTGGCAACATGTCACAATAACATGGCTAATTACACATGTTACACAAAACTTTTCCCACATCAATCTCAGCCTTTTTGTCTCATTACATGACTGACTCTTGCGTTCAGAAGTTTTACATGCATTGCACATGCAACTATTTATTTGCAAGCAATGTTTGTACAAAGCTTCACCTCACATCATTGGCAAATATCATCATTCCCTGCAGAATACACACAACAACCGCACACAGCTTGCCACACAAGTACTTTATTATGTTAATGTAACACCTTGCATTTTACTATGTCACCTGACATCATCACATACCTATTTAAAGGACGCACATTACCTGCTCATTCACAGCTACTCATTTCAAAATGTTGAGATTGTTTAGGAGACGGAGGAACATTCTTTTCTATGACATGCTTGATGATCAAGAGAATGACTTAGGGCAAGGGAGGGACACACCGAGGGACAGTGACAGGGACAGTCACGCGGATACGACAGGGACAGGGAGAGGGACAGGCCGAGGGACAGGGAGAGGGACAGGAGATCAGAGGAGAAGACAGAGGAGACAAGTTGTGCCTCGTCCGCGTCTGTACAGGGAGAGAACCCTGTTAGATGGGATGAGTGAGGAGGAGATTGTAAGTCGCTATCGTTTGAGTTCAGCAGCAATCTTATCTATTTATGAGGAGATAAGGGGAGATTTAGATTTTTTCACAGCCAGAGGTCGTGCAGTCCCTGGGCTTGTTAAAATGCTGTGCTCATTACATTATCTTGCTTCCGCGTCATACCAGACAACTGTGGGTATAGTGGGCGGGGTCTCGCAATCTACATTCTCGCGGGCCTTGACCCAGTTTCTCTATGCACTCAATAGACGCGCTAGGAATTATATTCATTTTCCTACAGAGGCGACAGAGTGGCTGGAAGTCAGGACTGGCTTTTATAATATAGCAGGGATACCATGTGTGCTGGGTGCAATCGATTGCACACATGTTGCTTTGATTGCACCTAGTCAGAGTGAGCATGTGTGCCGCAATCGTAAGCACTACCATTCACTCAATGTACAGGTGGTATGTGATGCGACGATGAGGATAATGCATGTGGTACCCAAATTCCCTGGTTCCAGTCACGATTCCTCTATCCTGAGGAACTCTTCAGTCTTCCATGCGTTCGAAGAGGGACATTTTGAACATGGTTGGCTGCTGGGTGAGTACACATTTACATGTTCTAACACAAAACACATTTTTATTTAGGAATGTTGGCATTGTAGAATTTGATCACTAATGTCAGCTTATGTGTGCTCCATTCATTATAGGTGACTCAGGATACGGAATTAGGCCGTGGCTCTTGACTCCGGTGCTAAACCCTCAAACTGAAGCAGAGGAGAGGTACAATGCAGCCCATATATCTACAAGATCTGTTATAGAGAGGACATTTGGCCTACTCAAGACCAGATTTAGGTGTCTGGACAGAACTGGTGGGGCTCTTCTATACAAGCCTCAAAAAGTGTCTGATATTATCCTTGCCTGTTGCATTTTGCACAATGTTGCACTCAGGCACAATGTACAATCAGACCTAGCTGAGCCTTTGGTAGACGAGCATCCCACCCATGTAGCTGCTGAAAATGAACAAACAGCCAGTGGTGGCCAGACACGCCAGAATCTCATCAATTCATTTTTTTCTTGTAAGTAAAAACAGATATGTTCCAAGTTCTACTTTTATAGTTAAATTATGTTATCTTAACAATAATGTTTTTTTATATAACCTTCTGTTAGGACACAGATGAATATGGGTTGCACACCTTTCTTTTCTCTGCTGTGTGCACAAAGGGATGTGGCACCGGTATGTTATTGTTGCACAGGTTATATAATCCCTCTTCAATTGTACTTTAGTTGTGTGTATGTGAATACAACTGGGGTAACAAAGCACTAATATTTTAGCATTGTGTTGTTCCTTATGCTAACACAATACACATATTATGCCCATACTCATTCATGCTTCTAGTATGCTTACATACAATGTTATTGGTGCAGTGTAACATGTACATCCATATGATGTGTACACCAGGCTGATTTACATTTTGAATGTGATTAAATATACATGGTGTTGCGCATTTAACACCAAATACACACTTTGCTGTGTTGTTTACGGTACTGAAGATGGCATGTCAATGTTTGCAATTTATATATTGTTCCTTTGCATTATAGGTATATCTCCAGTATGACTGATCATGGTATGTATATTTGCTGACATCTCTCATAAGATGTGCCTACCTCAATCTTCCTATAATTATTTGAAGTAAAAAACAACATATTGGTTTAAAGACAAATGTAACATACATGTACTTTCTGTATCATGTATATGCATTTAGCTACTCTTGAGCTTTCATGTGCATTGTATTAGAAAATGATTACTCCCATTTTATCACATTTTATGTATGTTTCCTTTTAAATTCCATTCATGTAATATAGAGGTGTTTGGAGAAAAGGGTATAACTGTACTTATTTGTTTACTTACGGGAGCTCATTCATCACGGATGAAATTGACTGATCATAACACTCCATGCATGAATGCCTGTAATCACAACAATGCGTACTACATCTTATATTTAGCAATGTAGGTGTTTTTTAATGCTAGGAATTAATAGTCAACATGAATTTAAATTTGTGACATGTGTATGTATAAGTCACACGTGTGTGGATGTGTCCTACATGTACCAAGTGTAAAACTGTTAACAGAAAACACTATTTTGTTGCAAATGTTACTGTCATTTAGCATTTCTAATTTACCTATATGACAATGTTGGTAATATTTTTGCAATATAATTCACGTCAATTCATCATTATCATGATGATAATTATCAAGTATTCTCACAATTGTAACGTCAATCACGTGCACATTAGCATAGACACACTTTTTAAGACAACTGTTTGTGTCTGTATCAATTTGTGTAGGATCCATGTATAACACCGACAAATGATAACAGCAGCTTTATTATGGTAGCTTATATCATCATATTGACTATACGATGTATTTTTAGAAAGTTTAATAAACACAGTAAACTATAGTTAGTTAGGTTAATGAAATATACACAGAAACGTACTTCATTACATGATGTTGATGTCATATTCAGAACATCATGCATTGTAGGGGACCACAACATCTGGCCAATAACATTAATTGCTACAGTCCCAAACCATTTTATCAACATACCCATGTAACAAGAGATTTTTAACAATAAAGGGCTAGTTGGTTGTAAGTGTCCTTTACATTGGGAGAAGGAGTGGCTCAGTGAGTGAAGACACACACTGGCACTGAGAGTTTGAAGCAGGGGAGTCTGGTTCAATTCCCGGTGTCGGCTCCTTGTGATCTTGGCCAAATCACTTTATCTCCCTGTGCCTCAGGCGGCCAAAAATAAATTGTAAGTTCCACGGGCCAGGGACCTGAGCCTGAAAAATGTGTCTGTAAAGCGCTGTGTACAACTAGCAGCGCTATACATGAACATGCTCATATTATAATTATTATTATTATTCTTATTATTATTGTTACATAGTTTCGACAGTCATACGTTCCATTACACAATAGAATACACAAATGTGTTAGCAGAGTGGGAATGGTTGTTATATATAAAACACACCATGCCATAAAATGATAGTAGTCATTAAAGAACACTCAATAAAAATTCATGAGGCACTATTTTGCAACATCATTATGTTAATTAAGTGCTTATGCAATATAGGCATAAGTGTATCACATTTTTAATTGTTTGTTAATAAGCGCTGCAAGCAATATAAAATTAGTTCCATATGTAGTATAGTAGTCGGTGGCTCCTCCTCACAATCATCTCATATAAAGGTAGACTCTTCTGAAATCATACATTGAACTGATTGTATCTTCCCCGACATCTCTGAAATACAGCAAACACATGATGGTGAAAGATGGCACCTTACTATATATGTATCCGTGACAACGCGTTACACAGCTCTATATGATTGTGTACATACACACGTCACTCACTTATATGTTAGAACTACAAGTGTACATCAGTATGTAATGTTTCTTTAAATTTGTAGCAGGCATAACTATGTATATGATGTGAACGTTGCCTGTATACTGAAAAATGTGCGCGCACATCTTAGTGTGCGCACGCACTTCACGCTTGGCTGCACTAACTGTTTGCGCATGCGCAAAACAAAGCGTACGTTGTGCGTTCAATACATCTTGAAAATATCATTAAACATAAAATCTTTATTTCAAATACAATGAATACGAAACTACATTCGTTCTAAACGAGTACATCTGTATTCTTTTTAAACAGACGTGTTTGGACAGAAAGGACGGCCGATAACACAATGCGCAAATGCAATACGTGTGACGTCATGTTAAACCAGCGTGAAACGCACGCTAACACTCCTCCCACTCAATTAACATTCGGCTAACGCCCAGTGTACGCCCCCACTGTATGACACACTGCAGTTACCGTTACTATAACAAAACATGACAGCCAATAGGCTTTGAGGCGCGCACGTCGCTTGGGGGCGGGACTTACATCTGTAATCCTTTTTAAGGACGCCTTGGGCCATGAAAAGGGTCCCACGTCATACGTGGTGGACCCGCTTTTAAATGTTGTAGATGTAGCATGATAACAAAACAGGTATGTGTTAGAGTTATGGTAAAATGTTGCTAATATGTTTAAAGTGATAGGAAAGTACGTATATTTATTCCGTCAGCAATGTGTACTACTCTTTCAGGTTCTACTATATTGTATTCGGAAACAATGTGTTTGTGATCGCTACAAGTTATGCAGTCTGCTATGTTACGCTGTATCCACGCATTGAAAGGGAAAATGGTGGTTAGAAAAAAAAAAAAAATTTAAACGCAGAGTCAACTCATAACGGTTGTTATATTTACCATTCTTCTAGAATTAACTCTTCGTCTGGCTGCAACTGGTCGCTCCAGAAATGCAAGGCTTTTTCATCCACGCTTGACCCACCCGCTGAATCCAGTATGACACACATCTCCTCCATGAAGCGCTCATAGGAATCGCCACTGCTTTCTTCAAACAATTGGTCGGGAGGTATGTTCATTTCTTCGGGTACCCATTCCAATGCATTTTCAGCTGAAAGGCTTGGTACATAATCATAGTAGTTATGTTCTTGTACAATGTGGGTTTCAGGAATGGAGGGTGCAGATATTGCAGCAGGTATCGATTCACACGGAACAGTAGTAGCGGATCCATTGCTATTGGCATTAGGAATAAATATGCCTTTAACCACAATATATGTGCCTTCTTTCACGGTGAAATGTTTTTCGTTGGCAATCTTCCAGAAACCATAGTTGTGTTCTAGCTTATCCTGCACACGTTCAAAAAAGTCATTAGTTGATAAAGTGAATCTTATTGAGGAATTAAAATTGCGCGCATGCCGACGGTTTTGGTAATAAGGATATTTTGCTCGAATCAAATCATAGATTTGGCGTGTGCTTGCTTGGTGTCCGCAAGTTGATAAAATTGCTTCTGATACCATGTATTTATAACCTAAATTCGGATTCATAATTGTCACCAATTCATCAGCCATTGCAGAGTAGCACAAAAGATGTGTGCAGGTATCTGTTCTTTGCTCATCAAAATGAAACTGCTCAATGGCTAACAAATTGCTGTGTTTCCTTTTCAAGGTCAACAAAAGTATAAACTGTAACTCCTTATTTCAAACGCCAATTGGATTTCTAGTTATAATTGCTTGAACATTTGTGGTTTGTGATAGCCGCATGTGGGACAAACATGTATCCTTTTTTTATCTCGTTTCTGAAAACATTACTACACTTTTCATTCAGTAACATTGAGTTTTCTTGCAAAATAACAAAGAGCACTGTGTGAAAATAGTGCTTAGACAGCCATATCAGTAAATACACACACCTGCAAAATGAAAAGTTTTTTTCCCACATACATTTCTGTGTGTATTTGAAAGTCTGGTTAACTCCCTGTCTGCATGAGTTTAAATACGTGTGTATCTATATATATATAAATATATCTCTCTCATAAATATATATATATATAAAGTGTATATTGTACTATATGTATATTGTGTGTATGTGTATGTGTATGTGTATGTGTATGTATATATATATATATATATATATATATATATATATATATATATAAAAATTAAAAAAATATTTTTTTTTATATATATATATTATATATATATATATATAAAAAAAAATGTTTTTTTTTTTTTTTTTTTTTAAATATTGCTGGAGTACACACAACATATTGATGCCAGTAAGTAGGCCTTGTATGAAACCTATTTAAATGGTGATAAACATGAGTGAATTAAGTAATAAACATTTGTTTGCGCCCAATAATGTTAGAGGCTCACACTTAGTATAGTTCTCAAACATTAGGCCGTGCATTATTTAAATACTGTGTTTTCACAAGGAAGCATGAAGTGTATGTTTTTTGTAAATACATCTATACCAGTTTAGATAGTACTATATATACATACACACACACACACAGTGTGTGTGTGTGTGTGTGTGTGTGTGTGTGTGTGTGTGTGTGTGTGTGTGTGTGCATATATGCATACATACTACATATATATTAGTATAAATACAGAGATGTTCTTGAAACAAGAACACATAAATGATTAAAGGACAACATTACAATGGGCAGCAAAGGTAAGTAATATTTAACACAAAATCCTGCTGTACACGTACAAGAAAGATGTTTGCAGTTAAATAGGTACTTTTATAATTGCATGTGAATAATATGCAGATGCAATGATTACATCAAGTAACACACCCAAATGCAATGTTTTGCTGCAAAGTCAATGGCAGCTTCTCTAAACTTAGCAACTGGCTCCTGGTGGACCATTACTGAACAGACGATTAAAACATAATTATTTATAACACTATTCATTAATTAGGAGTGTTAACATTTCCAAAACTTCACGTGTACAAGAACATATTTGAAAGTTTGGAAACAACACACTCTTCAGCATACATACAATATTAATTAGATAATCTGAAATCAACAAAACAAGGCCAAAGACATATTTTGTGAATTAGAACATTTTTTTTTTTGTTCCTTTTGCGAGCGAGTAACAGGCCTGCTTGTTGTCTCTTGAATTTTCCTTTTTCGTTTGCCACCAACTTTAGCTACAACAGAGCCACTTTGAGTGGCCTCTGGCACTTCTCGGGCAGGGCTTGTGGCCAGTGACTCACCTACAGGGCTTTTGGGCAGTGATTCACCTACAGGGCTTTTGGGCAGTGATTCACCTACAGGGCTTTTGGGCAGTGATTCCCCTACAGGGCTTGTGGCCAGTGACTCACCTACAGGGCTTTTGGGCAGTGATTCACCTACAGGGCTTTTGGGCAGTGATTCCCCTACAGGGCTTGTGGCCAGTGACTCACCTACAGGGCTTTTGGGCAGTGATTCACCTACAGGGCTTTTGGGCAGTGATTCCCCTACAGGGCTTGTGGCCAGTGACTCACCGACAGGGCTTGTGCCCACTGACACATGTGAGCAAGTTGGTAGACACTGCACAAGTGATGGTTGGTCTGTTTCATGTGTGTCTTTTGTTGTTTTTGACCCAAAACTGGTCAGTAGTAACTGCTTGTATTTTGTTTTTGTGGGCTCCTTTGTAGGTGTCAGCTGCTGATTTTGTACAGATGGCAGCGGTAGTATGTCGTCAGGAACCTGCACAGCAATGTCTGCTACTTGACCGGTAACATTTGGACCTGGTGAATGAAGATCAGAAGCATGTGGTGAAAACTGACCAGCATGAACAGATCCTGCCTGTGAGCTGTTCAAATTGAATTGTGCTACATTCGTCATTCTCAAGTAATTAGCTTGTGTTTGCTGAACTACTAATGCTTCGAATGAGGTGTTGATTTTTTGCAACTGTTTCGGCACTTCAATGAAGACTCTGTAGAGATGTGCCAATTGTGAAACTGTTTCTTCCTGCAGTGCAATCATCCTTTCCAGCACTGTCATGAGGTCAGAATGGCGACGATTTTCTGCTTCCACAATTTTTCCCTCAGAAGCTACAATTGCATCGTATGTCGTATTTGCTGGACGATTTGCCGGTAAAACAGTTTCAATTGGAACGTCTTCATGGTCACTTGCTTCTATTTGTGTGTCTATGGCGGTGGCGTCATCATCATCATCATCATCATCATCATCATCATAATCCTCTTCATCATGTTCTACAAATAAATGTACACATTATTAAATGTCATGTTAATCTCTGCTGTGTTACTATGTAATTCTACTGTGTCATAAGTAACAACTAACATGTTTCCATACGTTTTATAACCTCACATTAAAAACTACCTTGACTTAAGAATAATGTTTGGACTCAGTATGAAATATGAATGAATGAAAACTTGCTCTAAACTCAGAACTCCTACATGATAGTTAACATCACTAACACAATACATGTTGCCTTACACTTCATTTTCACATACACTAAGTAATCCTATTTAAAGAAGATGTGCAAAACAAATAATGAACATGACAACATAACATATAGAAGAGCACATATTATATGGCCACCAACTGATACACTCACCTTCTAGGTGTGTTGAGCTGGCTGACCCAGGTGAAGACACTTGTTCCGTCTCAGGTGACACATGTCCTCCAGGGGCAACTATATTTAACAATAACATTAGTTTTACAATTACATGTGTAAATATTGAACAAACAGTTATTGTATGTTCTGTATTTATGAGTACCTAACAGCATCAGTTCCTTTACCCAAAATGTGTGTGTGAAAGTGAACATAAATAGTTGTAATAACAATGTACATGCCTGTGTACTTAGAAGTTTTGAGTTCCCTAACATACAACATACTATGTTT
The DNA here is from genome assembly GCF_040206685.1 of Ascaphus truei. Lineage (NCBI taxonomy): Eukaryota > Metazoa > Chordata > Amphibia > Anura > Ascaphidae > Ascaphus > Ascaphus truei. The sequence goes on along the minus strand of NC_134486.1, from coordinate 116,881,356 downwards.
CTGCAGTAATGCGTGAGGATAAATAGATTAAATTTGTACATAAAAATCATATGTTGTGTAGTGATATCAGTATCATAATGTACATAACTATCATGAGATGACCATTCACAATGGTTATCATGAAGGTGGTCATATTGCAAAAAGTGTTGTTTTTGGTAGAGGATATGTGTGGTACATTAATATAAGATGTGGCACACCTGAATGTGGCTGTGACTCAACAAGACAAGACATGCAGTGTGTGATAATGTGTCGTTGATAGTAGTTCAACTATAGATATGAGTGAACTAATGTGTGACGTACGGTTTGATAAGTAATGAGTTGTTGGGGCATTTAGTAGCTAAAGTGAAGCTTTCAAATGAGTGTGATTAACTTCAGTTGTGCTAGTGAGGTTGTAAGAACGGTATTCCCTTCCCCAAAAAGCCTAATCAGCCACACCTTTCAATTACTTCAAACAGGTGAAAATGGTGTGAACTAAGTTGCCCCTAAAATGAGGCTGTAATTAGTGTGTGTGCTGAACCCCACCCCCTCTGTTGAAGTGTATGCTGTGATGAGATATTAATTGCAGCTGCTTTAACACAATGGTAGATGAGCTAAATAGTCGTGTGCAGTTTTTAAGTTATGAAAACAATGACATAACATATGATACGTGTGCCTCATGATGCTGTCTGTATATGACGTAAATCAAAAATGGACCTTTTCATTAACAACTATAGATGTGTTAGTGCAAGTGATGTTTGTAGGCCGTGTATGCTCCCTGCGAGAAAGATGCACAATTTTTTGACACCTTCTTCCAAACCCTACACACATGGGCACATGGTTATATAATCGTAGCAGGGGATTTCAACATAGCCCTTCAGCCACCATTAGATAGATCCAGCACCCCTAAAGAGAATAACAAAAGAGAGCGGCTCGCCCTAACCTCTGGCCTCCGGAAAAACCATCTGACAGATATTTGGTGAGAGTTACACCCACTAGATAGGGATTATACATTTTACTCCCATCCTCACAACTCGTACAGTAGAATCGACTACTTCTTCGTCTCTAGTAGACTGGTCCCGTTGGTCGCCCGAGCGGACATCCACGATATTTCGTGGTCTGACCATGCACCTATAGAACTACGGTGTAACCAAATTAAACATGACAGGCTTGGAGCAAACTGGAACTAAATGAATCCCTTTTAAAAATACCTGACATATACGAACACATTGGTAAGGAAATAGACCAATTCTTTGAAATCAACACAGGCTCTGTGGAATCTCAGTTGGTTCTCTGGGAGGCTCACAAGGCGACCCTTAGAGGTACATTGATAAGTGTCGCAGTGAGACGCAAGCGGGAAAGGGATGCTAAAATTATCACCCTTCAGTCTAAATTAAGCTCCCTGTCTGAGAGACATAAAAAAAATCCAGACCCGCAGGCTCTCAAAGATTTGAAAGATACTAAGATTGAATTAAATATGCTTTTGACATCCAGGGCAGACAATTCTCTATGCTGGTCCAAGAGGAAATTTTACGAGAGGGCTAGCAGGCCAGATACGATGCTGGCCCGACTGCTATGTAACAGACAGTCCAACTATAATATTCAAGCAATTAGACTGAAATCGGGCCCCACCTCGGCCAACCCTAAAATTATAGTTGACGAATTTGGTAAATTCTATGAGTCTCTTTACAACGGGGAGAAAGTGGCACACACCCCAAAAACGAGTAAGACCCTTGGAGTTTCCTGGCAAACTCGAATCTGGCAAAGCTCACTGAGGCAGACAGAGATAGTCTGGGTGCCGATTTCACTATTGAGGAAATAACCACGGTAATAAAAGAATTAAAACCGTCAAAGGCCCCTGGCCCAGATGGCTTTTCGGGGCTTTACTATAAAAAGTTTTGCAAAGTACTTGCCCCAACACTGCTCCACATGTTTAACGCGTTCTTAGCAGGAGCCCCAATCCGCGGAGAGATGCTTCGGGCGTCTATTTCACTAATTCATAAATCAGGCAAAGATCCGCTGGAATGCAAAAGCTATAGACCAATTTCCCTGATCAATACTGATATCAAAATATACGCCAAGCTTTTGGCCAATAGACTAAGTCAGATCCTGCCCAGACTGATACATCCAGATCAAGTCGGATTTATTAAAGGTAGACAAGCAGCAGATAACACCCGACGAATCATTGATCTGATAGAATTGGCTAACAAAGGAAAATCACAAAATATGGTGTTAAGACTGGATGCAGAAAAAGCATTTGACAGGATCGACTGGCCAAATTTAAAGGAGACGCTCGGGGAATTTGGATTCGGGGATAGGGTGAGTGAAGCAATTATGGCACTTTACTCAGGCCCTACTGCTAGGGTCATACACTAGGGCTTTCCATCTGCCCAATTCCAAATTAAAAGCGGCACGAGACAGGGGTGCCCGTTATCCCCCCTCCTGTTTGCCCTCTGTATGGAACCCCTAGCAGCGCAGATACGTGGCTGTCCAGAACTAATAGGAGTAGATATTTGCCCACAATCCCACAAAGCAGCTCTATATGTTGACGAGATTCTATTATTATTATCACGGCCCCTCACCTCTCTGCCAAATCTCTTCAACTTGCTAGACAAATTTACTAAAATATCTGGATTCAAAATCAACCAATCTAAATCGGAAGCTCTTAACATCAGCCTCCCCGTGGAGGTTGAAAAGCTACTAAAGCTTAATTTTGATTTTAATTGGAAACAGAACCAGATTAAATACTTGGGAGTCCATATTACCAGAGACGTCAGAGACATTTTTAAGGCAAATTATCCCCCCCTAATTCGATCTCTAAAAGCTGACATCTTAAAGTGGTCCTCCCAAAAAATCTCTTGGATAGGCATGATACAAAGTATCAAAATGAATTTCCTCCCCCGCATCCTTTACCTATTCCAGACGTTACCGGTGCCACTGATACTGAAAGACCTACTCTCGCTTCAGTCTGATATCTCCAAGTTTATCTTGGGAGGCAAAAAAAAGAGTGTAAACAAACTAATTATGAAGAGACCTCCTGCTGCAGGGGGCTTAGCGGTACCTTGCCTGTGGTCCTACTACAAAGCGGCGCAATTAAGCCAAATTGTTCAATGGCATTCCAACCCTGCATTGAAAAGATGGGTGGATCTAGAAAGGGCAATTTGCGCCCCAATAGAGCTGAAATTCTTGATTTGTCTCCCCAGAACAGCACGCTCAGGTGCAGACATGCCGCTTTCCTCTGTGAACAACTCGCTGGCAATATGGAACGCGTCAAAGCACAGTCACTCCCTTACCACTAAAAACTCCCTGATGTCCCCCCTTTGGGGGAACCCCGACTTTGCTCCAGGCCTGCAGTACGGTAGTACCTCTAGTTGGATAAAGGCCGGTTATATGCGCCTCAGGGATCTGGAGGGAATTGGCAAAAAAATTAAACCATTCGAACATATTAGATCTGAAAAGAATATTCCACACTCTGAATTTTTTAAATACCTCCAGGTCCGAGCATTTTATAATAAATTAGCCCCTTGCCCAGCACTGACTAATTTTGAAAAGCTCTGTCTGGTAGAATCAGACACTTCGGGACTCACATCGCAGTTATACGGGGAGGTGGTCGGTTCTGAGGACCCCGAGCGGAGACACCCGAGATACAGATCCCAGTGGGAGTCCGACCTAGGAGAATCCCTAGAAGACGAGGACTGGAACAAAATCTATCTGGCAGCTGCCAAAAGCTCAATTTGCACCACACTTAAGGAGAATGCATATAAGGTCCTAATGAGATGGTACCACACCCCGCTAAAATTATCACGGTATGTGCCGGGACTCTCCCCGCTGTGCCCTCGACAGTGTGGAGAGTCGGCTGACCTGTTACATATGCTGTGGTCCTGCACACGGATTGCCCCTCTATGGGAAGAAATTCGAGATTGGACTCAGAGGATATTGGGCCTCCCGATTCCTCTAGACCCATGGCTGTTCTTGTTGAACAGAACACTAGGAGGGCTCTCAAGAGCAAGCAATAAACTAATTGGGCATCTTGCCCTAGCGACCCGGTGTGAGATCGCAGCAGTATGGAAACTTAATGAAACCCCATCCATCCCCAAGACTCAAAACAGGATTTGGTTTGTCTGTCAGATGGAAAAGTTAACGAGTCTGGTTAATGACACTGGCATTAACTATCTAAAAATCTGGATACCTTGGCTAGCCCAAACAGACATCCCGGGGTAGAGCGCGACACAATATGGCATTGATAGTTCGAGGTGCATTCTCCTTCGGTGGGTAAAGACCTTATTCCACTTCCACACAGTGGCCTCAGGTGCCACGTTCAACTAGACAAAAATGATCCTCGATAACAATGATGTGAAGATGGGCTCCAACAAACAGTCTTCAGAAACTCCATCCGTAATCCTACCATCCCACACCCCCCTCCCCCTATCAGCAGTCCCACCCCTACCATCCTTCTCCATCCTGTGTCACCTCGACCCCCAACACCCGGTAACTTATCATCTATTATGGGATCTATGTCTCTTATGTACCTATCTCAGATATCAACTCTGCTAAGCATTTCCCTGAAGAATGGATCTAGGCACTTACAGTGGCGGCCGCCTTTATTCTCCTGCAGCCTTTTCCCCGCGATTTTAAAAATCGCGGGCAAGTCGCGGGATGATGCGGGCTGATGGGGGCCGTTTTTGGCCATTTTGGGTGCCTGCAGGCATTTCTATTGTTCAGCGCTTTCATTGTCTAGCGCTATTAGCGCTATCAGCTAATTACGGGCCGCGCGGAGAAGGCCCGTGAGAGGCGGATAACATCCCCACATAAGTCGGAGGATAGGAGGGGCCGCAGCAGAATCACCATTGGGGGTGTGATAAGACATTTGTGGGATATGAGAGAACATTCACATAATCATGTTTTTCCAACATCAACAGATATTAATCGGTAGTAACATAAGCGAGGAGAGGGGCTAACAGGGTTATCAGTGTTAACCTATGTGCTGATGCTCCTTCAAACGGGGAAGGAGAAGGAAACCGAACAGTGTCCCTGTCCATGGGTGTTTATGCCACGGCAGCCGCCAGGCTCAACACTCTAGTTTGCAGGGTCTCTTTTGTGTGGCCTCCTTCCGTGGAGGAGAGGGGGGGTTTGAGTACTCACAGTTTGAAGATTCCCAGGTCGGTTGTGGGGTCACATTCCCTTTCTGGGCCTTCTTTGCTCGTTTAACCCCTGAAAACAATCCCGGAGGCTTCTGCTTGTGCGTGGGCCCACGCAGCCTTCTCTGCAGGGGTCCTGGCCCCTCCGGCTGCTGTTCTCTCTTCTGACCGCCTATCCGGTGCCTCAGGTGAGCAGACACTAGTGGAGTTTTCATGTTGCCGGTCAGTCGCAGGGCATCTGGGTGTGGATCGACGTGGGGTCGGTCTGTTGACGAGGAAGCTGCAAGACGCAGGACATCCAGGGCTGGTGTGCCCCGTCCGGGGATCCGTCACCTCCTGCTCCATTGTCTCCGTGATCCAGAGGTGAGTCAATCAACGTGGGAACCGGGTGTTGGAGTTCAATTCGCAGCTAGCTCATTTATTTCTGGTTGAGCGTTGAGTCACCACTCTTTTCGTGGTGGCTGCCGGCCCGCCATCTGCTACTTCTCCTCGCGTGGCTGTCTGAGTTGAGTTAGGCAGCCATGTAGCTGGGGGAGATAGGCCCAGCGCACGGGTGAAAGGGAACATATCCTCCGGCCGTCGGATGGTGAGAAACTTGCCTCCATTACTAGCGGGAAGCCCCATCTGTACTGCTGCGGCCAAGTTTATTCGAGCATTTGCCCGTTCTTGGCTGCAGCAGTAGCCTGGCGCGCGCCCGAGTGTGACGGGCGCGCGCCGAAGCAGCGGAAGAGCGCCCTCCGATCGGGGCGCTCTCCCTACCGCTACCGGGTCCGCCGGGTCCCCCGGAACCCCCTGCCGCCGTCCCGCAGATCGCGGGACACCAGGGCTCCCTCGGGGAGCCCTGGACGCGCGTGCAGGGGGCGCAGGCTCCCGAAGACGCGTGACCGCGCGTCTATGACGCGCGGCACGCCGAGGGGCAGCCACAAGCAAGCCGGGAAATATCCCGGCTTGCGGTACCGGCCACACTTTAATAAAGTGTGTCGGTAGTGTATTTTACCTCATTTTCACGAAGAAACACAGTGAAGGGCTTCATCTCCCTTCTCCGGTTGACCGTGATGCGTGATAAGTCATTAAATATCTGTATTGCCTCGTCTTGGAAGGTAAGTGATGAGGCACCTCTGTATGCTGTGATGATCTTCTCTTTCGTCGTATAGCTGTGCATTCTGACTATTATATCACGTCTTCGGCCTGGATCTTCTGACCTCGGGCCCAGGGCTCTGTGGGCCCTGTCAATTTCGATGTCTCTTTCCTCCAGAGACTCACATATTGATGTGACTAGTTCCGTGAGGTAAGGTCTGATTTGACCCGGGAGAACCATTTCAGGGACATTGCGGATGTGCAAGTTCTGCCTCTTGTCCCAGTTCTCATGGTCCTCTTGGCCCTCTTTTAGTAATACGATTTCCTCTCCAAGGCGCATGATCTCCTCCTCGGCCTCTGTCCATCGCGCGAGGGACTCTGCCAGCTTCCCTTCCAGGCCTGTTGTGCATTCAGTGATGGACTGCATGTCCTGCTTTAGCTCCTCCGCCACTGCTCTGAGATCCGCTTGGAATGAGGCCTGTAATTTTGTGTGCATGGACGCCATCAGGTCCTCCATGTAGGTTCTAGTTACTGGTTCCTCCGGTGCAGCTGTCACTTGAGGCCGCATTGTTTTGCCCTGGGGGGCCTGATGGCCGCGTGCTCCAGCACCATCTTGGGCTTCTGCAGAGCCCTCAGGGCTTTTTTTGTGGGGGTGTTAAATACTTAGTGACCCCTTGATTTGCTGCTTTTTCTGCTGCTTGGACATTCTTCCAATGTTTCTCTTGCTGGGGAGCCGAAGTTTGGTCAGGGAATGTTGGTGGGACAGCGTTATATTTATGTTTTATGATGTCGGGTCCATGGAGCTCTTTCCCTACACAACCATACCGGATGACGTCACCGGAAACCCCCTGTAAAATATAAATTAAAATTATTATTATTCAAGTGATCAATAAATAATAACAGTGATTGTGCTCCCCCTTGCCAAATAAGAATAAGGACATCTATATAACGTTTGTAAAATCTAATGTGGTGCCTATAAGGATTTCTATCTCCAAACACGTGGAACGACTCCCACCATCCTAAAAATAAATTAGCATAGGATGGGGCAAAGCTGGTACCCATAGCCGTTCCACGTGTCTGGAGATAGAAAGTGCCATCAAACAGAAAATAATTGTGAGTGAGTAAGTATTCAATTGAATCCAAAAGAAAAGTGCATTGTGCCTGTGAGAGATCGGATTTATCCAAAAACAATTTTACAGCTGCCACCCCATATTGGTGTTCAATCAACGTATAAAGGGATGGGATGTCAAGTGTGACCCATAGAAAGTTAGTTTCCCATTTTATCAGTTCTAGATGTTTAAGGAGATCACCACTGTCTCTTATATAAGATGGTAAATATTGCACAAAATCCTGCAAGTATGAATCCATATACAGTATCTGGAAACACCATCTCCCGAAGACCCAATGCTAGAGACTATTGGCCTCCCAGGAGGGGAGACCAGAGTCTTATGGATCTTCGGGAGATGGTGAAAAATAGGGATAACTGGGTGTTCCTTATATAGAAAATTAATTTCCTTTTGATCAAGTACACCCAAAATCTGCCCAAGCTCCAGAAGTAATTTTAGTTCTTTCAAAAAAGATACAGTGGGGTCTCCTGTGAGTCTAATATATGAGGTGAGATCTCCCAGTTGCCTGAAGGCCTCATCCCTATAAGAGTTGCTGTCTAGGATCACAATGCACCCCCCCTTTGTCCGCCCCCTTGATACCTATATTTTTATTACTCTGTAGGGTACTGAGTGCTGTTTTCTCATCTTAACACCGATTGGGATCTGGGTCCGTTTCTGGATAACTAGACCACCCTTTATCTTTTGGGTAGGTTTTGTCAGAATATGGATCATGATCCCATAGTGAACACCCTTTAATATTGAGCCACCCATGGATTGTACTTATGCATGTGCACTGCACCTGTACATTTAAATTTTCAATATAATTCTTAACATAACTTGATGAATGGAATGTTTAACGCAAGTTGAACATGTATCTCAATTGGCTCTTGATCATTATTTTTGATTTGGTAGTTTTTTGCTTTTTTTTTGCTTTGAGTTGGTCTATTATGTAATCATGTAACTTACTGTATGATAGAGTATTTTTTCCTGTCAATTATATGTATATCTGTTATACACTTTGTTATGTTTCAACAGCTGGATGTACTAGCTACGGTTATATAGTGGACATATGTGCTAAGCAACCATGGGCATATATGTATGGGGGAACCTTTCTAGACAAATCATCATATTATATTAGGTTTCTCCACTCAATCTCATGTTCTTTGCTTGCCATTCTATATCCACTCTATTTATTCACCATCATCAGCTCCCTAAACAAATCAGGATGTTGGTTTGACAATACATATGTCAAGTGATAGTTTTTATTTACCCCTTCTGGTCGATTAACATCATTTAGAAGAGATTAAGACAAGGGGGTTCTACAAATATGTTTTCTTTGTTAATATATATTTTATATGCGTGTTTTAAGTTTATTGATTTTAATAATGTTATGTGTTTGTATTTCACAGCACACTATGTGTTCACACTCTGTGCTGCGCATAATTCTGCGCTCTGGATTTTTATTCTCCCACCCCGCACTTTGGGTACTGCGGGGAGGGACTAGTGTCTAGTGTCTTGCAGAGTGCAGTTGCGCGTTCACTTAGAGCCCCAGTGAGGTATACAGTCATGGCCATTTGATGACGCGCTCTCCCCACACCCCACGGCCTCCATTGACATTGAGGACTCTCCCTCAGTTGGTTACTGCGCAAGCGCGTACTACTGGGGGTTGCTAGACCACGCATGTCTCCGGATTGGTAGTTGGGGGCAGAGTTAGTCACTCTCGTCTCTGTGTCTGAATATACTGATTCGGTGTATACACATCAGAAGACCATTAGCAATCAAAGTGGGTGGATCGCATGTGAGCTGTGAGTATTGGCTGGTTATGTCATTCTGTTTCTATATATATGTTAATAAAGTTGTGATATGTATACTGTACCTTGAGAAAGCGCTCTGTGAAACCATTCAACTCTCCATTGCCCTGTTTTTCCATGACCAATAAATAATCTTTTTATGGGATACGCACCCTCCTTTCTACTTTTTTGATACCTACAGTAGTGCTCTTCCAGTTTTTCTCCTTTGAAATTGTGGTGCTAAAAGTGGTTTTAACGTCTCTTACCACTTTCACCATCTTTTCATACTGTAGGACATGGTGGATTAAAGGTAGTTCTCCTGGCTTTCAAACACAGAGCCTTTATTTGTGGTTTAGGGGAGCCCTGTGATGTCAGGAACTTTTCCATAAATATTAGATGGATCAGGTAAGTATGGTAATCTCCTTTATTTTTATTTTTTCAAAGACAAAAAAGATTGTTTTGGTTAAAGTTCAAAAGTCTTAGGGACACCAAAGAGGAACTCAAAAACATATCTTGCACTGTGCAAGCCATATCAGATATTATTGTCTGCTAATTTTGAGTTTTTCCATAATTTGGTAAAAATCCAAATCCAGTCCCATGCAAAGTTTTGGCAAAACCATAACTTAAATTGATACTTTTTTGTACCAACACCATGTCCAAATTTGATAGACTCATTATTATTGAAAAACACTCCAAATGTCTGCTCAGTAACAGAACATGTAGATATGCGTGCCTCATTCTAATGTATTTGAGTTGGAGATTAGGAATTAACAAGGAGAGTTAGAAGCCAAGCCCGGCATCCCTATCCTTTGTCATCTATAAAAAAAACGACAGGAGCCTGGGAAGCCAATACCCAGATTCAGAATGCACATTGAAATCTCATATTCGTTCCACCTGCACATTGAGGGACTTTAAATTATTTCTCTTACTAAACTCATGATCCCTTCTTCTGGGTAGGGCTAATGCTAGATCCATGCATGTATTGCACCCATCATGTTGGGAAGTCAGCTATCCGATTGAAACCCAATTTCAACTCCTGTCACGCTGTCCTCTCACTAAGGAAACAAATATAGTAGTCATGTATTCCTTCAAAGCACACAGAAATATATTTAAACAACTAAAACGTGGACTGCACAAAAGTTAGTGCATGCTTAAGTCAATTACAGAGTTTTGTGGATCTGGGCCTAAGTATACTTAGGTTACTATTATGAACCTAAGCCTGGATACACTATGTAGAGGATAACTTTTTAAATATTATTTACATGATCAAGGACTCTTGTTTTTAGGAAATGTTTTTTCTCCCAATACTTTGTAGCTTACAGCTATAGTTCCAATATATAACAAAAGTACTCTTAAAGTTAATAAAAATGTTTCACTGGTAAACTTTATTAGGTAACATTTAATGCAAAGCTTAATTTATTACTATTGCTTTCAAAAAGCTAGAAGCCTTACAGTTTTCAAATTTGTAGCAACCTGCAATTTTGTCTTGAAGCAAATTTTCCTTAGATTCGGGTACTGTTGCATTAGTTGTCTATGTGCACTTTTTGATTCTGTGTGTATCATGACAAAGAAAATAAATAAAGATATTATCCACATAATTATGACAAGTAGAAAAGGTAAAACTACTAGATTCAACATTGGCTTCTGCAGTGTTTTTTCAATGGGCCAGACATATGAAGCAGCGGTAACCTTAAAAATGTGGTATTAACGGCACAAAAAGTGCCATATTTTAATTGTGCAATACATAATTGTTGCACTTCCAAATAAAAGGGACTTTTTATCAGATCTGTTAAAATTATTTGATCTGATGAAAAACAGGCATACCGATGCAGCAGTATGGTTGGTCTTGCTGCTGCCCTTAAATCCACTGCGACAACGTATTTTTTTCATCTGTGCTTAAGTGTGCTCACGTGTGCTCGTGGTCTCACTAAGGTGTCTTAATGGCCCATTGGGATTAACATAGTGGGTATTCCTGCTTCTGGGTAATTAAAGGGTTAAAACATCCCACTACCCATCCGAGAGGTCTAACCACCCACCCCAGGGCAACTGCCCCCTTCACACAACCCTCCACCCCAAATAAACATTAAAGTAAAATAAAAACACCAATACAATACATTTAACAACCCCCTCATCCTCAACACATACAGTACAGTAATGGGTAAAATCCCTTACCATTACCTGGATGATAGCACATTTGCCCATTAAAAAAGAAACCATAACCAAAACATTATCTGGCCAGCAAATAGTAAATTAAAGTTGTACTTACACCTGCCATGATAAAGTCCATCTTCATCTTCATCTGAGTCCTCCTAGTCTTCAGTATAATAAAAAAAACTAACTATTCACCAGCAACCCCTTAATCACCTTAGAAGTTATGAACTATTATGATAATAGGGTGTTAATCCTCCATCCCGCTACCCACCTGGGAGGCTAAACTGCCCTCCCTGGGGAAACTACTCCCTACCCCTCTTCCCATTGTTTGTCACAGTGGTAAACCATGCCCACAATATAGGTATGGATTGCCACACAATGGCAATGAAGGGGAAAGATGCAAATAAAAAAACAGGCACTGAATAAAACACATTACATTTCAATAAAAAAAGGGAACATCCCAACCGTAAAATAACATGGAAGCTGTCACATGGTACACCAACCAATCAAATTGGGGGTGTACCATGTGTCAATCAAATGTGATATTACAGGCCTTATATAAGGCCTGTCCCATCTCATTTGACCCCGAGCGGCCAACAGAGCAACATCTCCAGGCCCCTTCGATTCACAAAGAATAGAAAAAAAAGAAAAGAAAGAATAAAAGAAAAAAAGAGATGAAGAATTTAAGAACTCACCAGAGACCCCTCTTCAATCAACAGGGGAACAAGGACTTTTTCGTATCATGGTGATGAGGAGAATTGCATCATGAGTCAAGAGTTGGTGCTGCAGTAGGATGATGAGTGTAAAGCCCAGCAAAGTAAGAAACCCCTTTGATTGTCTTTGATTTAATTGTGTTTTTTTAGGATGCCGATTGACTGTCAATGTGTTTATCTATGCGCCTTTCAGGGTATAGATCAGCACAGTGACAAGCAATGCATTTTTTTAAAAGCTTGTTTTTATTTAATTGTTATGATTTTTATTTATTTATTATTATTATTTTTTTAGGTTGCCCATTCATTGTCAATGTGGCAATCAGGAATGGCCCTGATGAAGGAGTCTTCACCACGAAACATTGCCCCCTTAATTACCCTACCCCACCCTCTTTTTTCCCCCACATCCCACCCACCTATGTGTATCTCTCCCTTCCCTGTTTTTTTTCCCACACCACCTATAGTTAGGGTCCACTTCTGTATTACCTGCTAGTGTTTCTATTTTTTGGCATATTCCCTATTTGACACCTCTTTGACACCTTTCACTAGCGTGACACCCTACGTTCCGTTTTGGGAACGTAGGGTGTCACGCTAGTGACGTCAATCGAAGTGGCAACATCCTCATCCAACAACGAGCAGGCTTGTATTTGCAGCAGTTTTTCTCTGCCTCTATTCCGATTTTCTTCTGCGAGGAGACCTAGACAGAGTGACTTCACATTAATATGATGGTCTTCCTCTCTTTTGCCATATACTCCCATTTTGGTGTGCTACTTTGGTATTCTACAGTATAGCAAGCTTGTGGTCAAATATCTGGCATTTGGGTTAGGATTACGATTGCGATCCATCTGCCGCTCACTATCCTTAAAGGGACATCACACCATAGAAGGAGATTAACTTTTGTATTTGAGTGATATCATGAGACATATCTTAGGTGTGTGACTGCTGCACAAGACAGATATAAGGAGGAATGAGACACCCCAATCAGGGTTTCTCATAAAAGACTCGTTGCTATATATTTTTGTATTTTGTACTGGATATAAAAGGTGTCACTAATATGTTTCAGTTACCTATACTTACCTATTTTCAGACAATTGACTCCTACTGCCACTATTGAATGGGGATTTTTAATTATGTATCTGTGTTTTTAAATCTCTATATAGAAGTAATAAAATTTTATTATTTTTGATTTCCTCAGTGATTCTGGGCTAACTTTCCGGATTTGCAGTAATTTACTGCTTGGTTATTATACCCATCTACTTGTTACCTAATCTGACATGAGTGCTTATGTTAGTGGGAGAATCTCTGTGATCTTTCATTTGATCAATACTGTATATATCATACAAATATCCTCCTTAGAACCTGTCATGAACAAATGATTTAATATGGTGATTGCGGTTTCATTTACTAGATTCTACACAATAATATATACCATTTTTAAACCCAAGTAATTCCATAGTTAATATATTAATATATTTGACCACACACACACGCACGCATGCACGCATACACACACACTTCCAAAAAAAGTTAGAGCACAAAATAGTCCCAGGTTTATATGAAAATAAAAAGTTGATATAGTGCAATATAATTGTGTACTGTGTGGGGAAGTGAGAAAGAAGGATTAGATTCTAAGGGGGCCATGCACTAAGCAGTGAGCTTTTGCGTTTGCATAGGCATTTTGTGATCGTACTTAAAAAAATTAAGCCAGAGGCAGGATTCACTAACAAGTGAAGGGCATTTTGTTAAGGCTGATCACATAGTTGCTGTATCGTGCGAGCTGTTTTTTTCACCCTTCTACCGTGCTTAAACTTGTAAAGCCCGATAGCTGATAGAAAAAAATGCAGCCTGTAAGATCTCCATGCACGACTCTTACAGGCGATCATACTGTAAAAATATACATTGTTACATAGTAGATGAGGTTGAAAAAAGACGTACAGTATGTCCATCAAGTTCAACCTACTGTATGCTAAATTTAGACAACAGATACTTTATCCTATATCTATACTTACTTATTGATCTAGGGGAAGGAAAACAAAAAATCCCAGTGTCATATCATCCAATGATATCTCATAAGGGGAAAAATAAATTCCTTCCTTACTCCAATAACTGACAATCAAATTACTCCCTGGATCAACATCCTTCCCATGTATACTTAATTGGTATATCCTTTTCCTTTCTATAAAGATGTCCAACCTTTTTTGAACACATCGATTGTATCTGCCATCACAGTCTCCATGGGTAATGAATTCTACATTTTAACTTACCTTACTGTAAAGAATCCACACAGAACCCCTATGCAGCACTCTATTCCTAAGTGAGATGGTGAGTAAATTAAAAACTATTCTTTATTCAAACATATAGTTAAAACAATGGGGTTTAAAACGAGTATTAAATAACGACAAGTGTTTAACAGGCTCTTGGGGTTAGGTACTCCAGAGGAGCGTCAGTTGGGGTGGTAAAGTCCAGTGTTTGTGAACTCACTGGCCCTAGCCACCTTCATATGGAGCGATAGGCTAGAGGTAAGTGTTGTGAGGGACGATAGTAGTTGTCATATATGTAGTGCCACAGTAAATGAGTACTTTATTGGTGTACAGGATTGGTAGAACCGAACAGTGTGCTGCTGGATATTGCAGTCCGATAGAGATATGGTCGTATGAATATACAGTTGTGGTAAGTGTGCACCAAGTGTGCTATGCTGACGCCAACTGGGATATGTTGTGCAAAAGCATACAGTTAGACCATATATATATATATATATAGCGTGTGAACCTTGGATCTGAAGTATGTAGATCCTTGGTAAACACCAGTACTCAAATGGTTTACTGATGGATGTATGGACACCTCTTAATCTCCTAGTTGAACACATTAGGAGTTGTTGCTAAGAGCTGCACCTTTAAGGACCAATGGATTGGTAAGTAATATAAAGCCTTTGCCTAGTTGGTGCAGCGCTGTAACATATATGCTATAGAAACTGGCACTCCAGATTTAAAATATTGGGTTGAGGTACTGTGAGCTGTTTGAGTTAAAATCCTATCTTATAAATAAGGTGCTCGGATGACAGCAAGATAGTGCTCTCTTAAGTATATCACTGCTTTCAATGTGGCCAGATATATCAATCATTCCCTAGTTTTGGCTCTAAAGACCATCGGGTCTGTATGGAGCCCTTGTGTGTGCCGCAGCCGAGCCATGCTGACTTCCTCTGATCACGTGGAGTCAGCGTCTGTGAACTGGGGCTCTGCGTGTGCACGTGACTACGTGGTGCCGACGCGCGCATTTCGCGGGTATGCTTTTTCAAGGCCAGGTATACGGGGGGTATCCCATGCTTGCGGAAGGTATTTATAGCACTTGGTTTAACCTTGGTTTTCCCCTTGGAGTGATTCAGCGCATGCGCACTGGGAGGCTGGTCTGAGTGACTGATCGTGGCCAGTATCATCTCAAATGAGCTATCGAAATGTATTGAAGCTATGGCATGCTGCTATTGTGGTTAATGAAAGTTGCTATTGTTTGTTGTAAACTGTATGTTAAATATGTATTATGTGTGTAGTGGCTCTCACTTGTGTTTACCACTACTTTGGAGGTGAATAAAATAAATAAACTAATATGTAGTCTGTTTGTATCCTATGTGTCTTTATTTGGTTAACAATGTGTTTGAATGATATTATGTATTGGCAGGCATGGAGCAGACTTGTGAGTCCTCATTGGTGACAATTAAATAATGGTGATGGTAATGAACAGCAAAGTTTAGAATGAACTAGTAGATATTATATGAAGGGACTAAAGACAAATCCTTCATTAACGCCTTTCGGTGTTAGTGCTTGAAGTGTGTAAATCCAACGTGCTTCCTTCTGTAGTAGCACTGTGTCCACATTACCTCTCCTGGGGCCTAGAGAGAATTGATCAATGCCTCTGAATGTTATGGATTTGATGTTTCCATTTTGGCACGAGTTGATATGTCTTGCCAGGGGTGTATCTACATTGTTGCGTATTGTACCTATGTGTTCCAGTACACGCTGTTTGAATTGTCGTTTTGTTTTTCCTATGTAGATTTTACCGCATAGAAATAGTCCTTGGTATATGACCCCGAATGTTTGGCAACTGATGAATTTCCTGATCTGGAAGGTTTTAGAGTTATTCCAGTTGTGGAATGTTTTAGTGGTGGTAATGTGTTGGCACGCTTTACAGTGTTGGCATGAAAAGCTGCCCTGTGGTTTTGGTGGTAGCCATGAAAGTGTTGGTGTCTCCTTGTAGTGGCTGTGGACTAGGATATCTTTGAGATTTTTGGCTCTTCTACTGACCATGGAAGGGAATGTTGGAATGACTTCTCTGATATCCTCGTCCGCTAAAAGAATATGCCAGTGTTTATGGAGAATTTCCCTGGCTAGATTCCACTGTTTGTTGAATGTTCCCACAAAATGTATTACTTTCTTCTCAATGGGTGATCTTTTGTCCAGGAGGAGGTTAGCACGTGGCGAGTATTTAGCTCTCTTAAAAGCTGTCTTTATGCTTTTATTACTATACCCCCTTTCTTTGAAGCGTTTAGTCATGGCCGCAGCTTGAATTTCGAATTCTGCGATTGTACTGCAGTTTCTCCTAAGTCTCAGGAACTGGCCTACGGGTATGGCCTCAATTAGGGTTCTTGGATTGTGGCTTGAGGCCTCTAGAAGGTTGTTGGTTGCCGTTGGTTTGAGGAAAACTGTGGTTTCTATCAGATTGTCAGTCCCTCGTAGTATTTGTAAGTCCAGGAAACAGATGGAGTTCTGATTGCATTCCAGGGTGAGATGTAAATTTAATTGATTATGATTCAAAGTTTCAATGAATTCTTTTAATAATGTAGTTGGGCCTTGCCACAGCATGAACACGTCATCAATGAAACGTGTCCATAGTATGATGTGTGACGTGTAGTGTTCCATGTCTTCTGCAAAGACATATCGTTCCTCCCACCATCCCAAGTACAAATTTGCATAGGAAGGTGCACACTTCGTCCCCATGGCCGTTCCCTGTATCTAGTGATAGATCTTATTGTTGAACAGGAAATAGTTCCTAGTGAGGACAAAAGTGAGAAGATCTATCACAAAAAGGCCATGGTTGATGAAGTGTTGTCCTCGAGTCTGCAGATAGTGTTTTGTAGCTGCTAGGCCAAAGTGGTGATAGAAACTGGTGTAGAGTCCTTCTACATCTAAACTGACCAGAACGGTGTCCTGCATGATAACTACACCCTCTAGTCTCTGGAGGACATCTTTAGTGTCCTTCTGGTATGATGGCAGAGATGCCACAAAAGGCCTCAGAATTTGGTCAACATAGCTACTTGCATTCTCGGTGACATTGCCTACCCCGGAGACTATGGGGCAGCCTGGAGGTGGTGATTTGCGTTTGTGTATTTTGTGAACACTGTATAAAGTGGCTATACTTGGGTTCTTATTGAGGATAAAGTCATACTCCCTTTGGGTGATGACCTTATTGAGTAGTCCTTTATCCAAGATAGAGCGCAGTTCCGAAATGTATTCAAAGGTGGGGTCCTTAGGAAGGACTTCATAACAGTTTTTGTCAGACAGAAAATCTTAGATTTTCAGCTTTATAGTCAGATGTATTTAATATGACCAGGTTCCCACCTTTATCTGAAGGTTTGATCGTAATAGATGTGTCAGATGCTAGTTCTTTGAGTGCATTCTTTTCGGGATTGGATAGATTATCAATCATTCTGAACTTGGATAAGTTCTAAAGATCTCTGGTTACGAGATCACAGAATACATCTATGTGTGCAAACTTATCGCTGAATGGTAGGAACTTTGATCTAGGTCTAAGTGTGGTGAATGGCCATTCTCCTGGGGTCCTTTCTGATTCCTCCAAGAGGGAGGAAAGGTCATTCATAGCTTCTGATACTTGTAGGCTAGGTGGGGAAATATCAAGGGACTGAGCTAGCCTTTGATCTTGTAGGCGGTAAAATGTATGAAGTTTAAGCTTTCTACTGAAAAGATTAGTATCCTTTACCCATTCAAAGGTGTCTATTGTAGATGAGGGTGAGAAGGACAGCCCTTTGTTCAGTAAAGTTATGTGATCTTTGGTAAGTGCAAAGTTGGAGAGGTTTACTATTATGGACTTAGTGAAGTCCATATGTCCTTCTAGTACCTCTGTTGGTTCCCTCTCCTTTTGCTCTGTCCTTGTTGCTTGTTGCTTCTCAAAACTCTTCCCTTTTCCCCTCCTGGTTTTCCTCGGCCTATGGGCCCTGTTAGTATACTTTTCTTTTGATCTAAAAAATGTGGGACCAAGGATGTTAGGAAAAAACCTGAGGTGCCTTCACCACTGTCTTGTCTGGCTTCGTCTGTGTCTGAGGTTTCCCACTCTGTGGATGAATCCTGTTGCTCTGCTGCTCTTGGTGTGTATTTGCCCTTCTTTGCAAATTTGTATATGAATATTTTTCCTTCTTTAAAATCTTTCTTGTCCCTTTCGAACTTTCTTCGTTTCCTTTCTTTCAAGTCAGCTGTAAATTTGGATATATTGGATTCTAATTTACTCTCTAGTTCATCAAACTTGGGGTCATCTTTCCAATTGGGTACCTCCTTCAGTTTTGTCTCTAACTCTGTACTGAATGTTTCAAGCCTTTCTTTTTGGTATTCCACTAATAATTGCATGAGCATAATCGAACATTGCGTTAGGACTAATTCCCATGAACGGTGGAATTCTGGGTCACTTATATAGTGTGCTGGGGCAATGTTGGCTCAAAGACCTCTTGGTATAGTTTCAGCCTTGAGGTAATTCTCAAAACTGCTAACCTCCCACCAGGTTTTAATGCGTAGTTTGACAATTTTGTCTAGCTCCATAAAGAAATTAGAGACACTGGGCTTTTTATTTGTCTCCAGAGGTACATTGTCTGATGAGAACAGACTATCTGATTCAATCTGCCAGTCTTGATAATTAGGTAGGGCAGATAGGAAACCAGACATATTATAGTATGTGCGAGCTGGGGGCGGATATGGGGCGAACTGAACCCCTAGAACAAGGTTTGTATACTGATTGTGTACCCCCGCTACAGCTAGAAATAATTGGAATGGTGCTTTTAGGGGCAGATAAAGAGTTATACTAAAGACACACAGAACGCCTATGCAGCACTCTATTCCTAAGTGAGATGGTGAGTAAATGAAAAACTATTCTTTATTCAAACATATAGTTAAAACAATGGGATTTCAAACGAGTATTAAATAATGACAAGTGTTTAACAGGCTCTTGGGGTTAGGTACTCCAAAGGAGCGTCAGTTGGGGTGGTAAAGTCCAGTGTTTGTGAACTCACTGGCCCTAGCCACCTTCATATGGAGCGATAGGCTACAGGTAAGTGTTGTGAGGGACGATAGTAGTTGTCATATATGTAGTGCCACAGTAAATGAGTACTTTATTGGTGTACAGGATTGGTAGAACCGAACAGTGTGCTGCTGGATATTGCAGTCCGATAGAGATATGGTCGTATGAATATACAGTTGTGGTAAGTGTGCACCAAGTGTGCTATGCTGACGCCAACTGGGATATGTTGTGCGTAAGCATACAGTTAGACCAGATATACAGAGGCGGCACACTTTATTCTAACTTGGCTAGTGCCGCAAGCCGGGAGATTTCCCGGTTTGCTCGTTTTTTTCCCTCGGCATGGCGCGTCATCGATGCATGGTCACGCTTCATCGGGAGCGTGCGCGCATGGCGCACGTGCCCAGGGCTCCCCGAGGGAGCCCTGGGTTCCTCTAATGTGGGGGATGGCGGTGGGGGGCTCCAGGGGACCTGGTGGACCCGGAGAGGAGAGGGGGGTGCCTCGATCCGAGGACCGATCTTCCGAGTCTCCGGCGCGCGTACGGGAAACCTCGGCGCGCGCCCGGTATCTGTCGTGGCCGAGACCGGGCAAATGTTAGAATAAACTCGGCCGCGACAGTATATATATATAGCGTGTGAACCTTGGATCTGAAGTATGTAGATCCTTGGTAAACCCTAGTACTCAAATGGTTTACTGATGGATGTATGGACACTGCTTAATCTCCTAGTTGAACACAATAGGAGTTGTAGCTAAGAGCTAAGAGCTAAGAGCTGCACCTTTAAGGACCAATGGATTGGTAAGTAATATATAGCCTTTGCCTAGTTGGTGCAGCGCTGTAACATATATGCTATAGAAACTGGCACTCCAGATTTAAATTACTGGGTTGAGGTACTGTGAGCTGTTTGCAGCTTTTAAGAGAGCTAAATACTCGCCACGTGCCAACCTTCTCCTAGACAAAAGATCACCCATTGAGAAGAAAGTAATACGTTTTGTGGGAACATTCAACAAACAGTGGATTCCAGATCAGGAAATTCATCAGTTGCCAAACATTCGGGGTCATATACCAAGGACTATGTCTATGCGGTAAAATCTACATAGGAAAAACAAAACGACAATTCAAACAGCGTGTACTGGAACACATAGGTACAATACGCAACAATGTAGATACACCCCTGGCAAGACATGTCAACTCGTGCCAAAATGGAAACATCAAATCCATAACATTCAGAGGCATTGATCAATTCTCTCTAGGCCCCAGGAGAGGTAATGTGGACACAGTGCTACTACAGAAGGAAGCACGTTGGATTTACACACTTCAAGCACTAACACCGAAAGGCCTTAATGAAGGATTTGTCTTTAGTCCCTTCATATAATATCTACTAGTTCATTCCAAACTTTGCTGTTCATTACCATCACCATTATTTAATTGTCACCAATGAGGACTCACAAGTCTGCTCCATGCCTGCCAATACATAATATCATTCAAACAGATTGTTAACCAAATAAAGACACATAGGATACAAACAGACTACATATTAGTTTATTTATTTTATTCACCTCCAAAATAGTGGTAAACACAAGTGAGAGCCACTACACACATAGTACATATTTAACATACAGTTTACAACAAACAATAGCAACTTTCATTAACCACAGTAGCAGCATGCCATAGCTTCAAAACATTTCGATAGCTTTTTTGAGATGATACTGGCCACGATCAGTCACTCAGACCAGCCTTCCAGTGCGCATGCGCTGAATCACTCCAAGGGGTTATTAAAGGTTAAACCAAGTGCTATAAAGACCTTCCGCAAGCATGGGATACCCCCCGTATACCTGGCCTTGAAAAAGCATACCCGCGAAACGCGCGCGTTGGCACCACGTAGTCACGTGCACGCGCAGAGCCCCAGTTCACAGACACTGACTCCACGCGATCAGAGGAAGTCAGCGTGGCTCGGCTGCGGCACACACAAGGGCTCCATACAGACCCGATGGTCTTTAGAGCCAAAACTAGGGAACGATTGATATATCTGGCCACATAGAAAGCAGTGATATACTTAAGAGAGCACTATCTTGCTGTCATCCGAGCACCTTATTTATAAGATAGGATTTTACCTCAAACAGCTCACAGTACCTCAACCCAGTAATTTAAATCTGGAGTGTCAGTTTCTATATCATATATGTTACAGCGCTGCACCAACTAGGCAAAGGCTATATATTACTTACCAATCCATTGGTCCTTAAAGGTGCAGCTCTTAGCTAGCTTAACTCCTAATGTGTTCAACTAGGAGATTAAGCAGTGTCCATACATCCTTCAGTAAACCATTTGAGTACTAGTGTTTACCAAGGATCTACATACTTCAGATCCAAGGTTCACACGCTATATATATTTATATATCTGGTCTAACTGTACGCTTACGCACAACATATCCCAGTTGGCGTCAGCATAGCACACTTGGTGCACACTTACCACAACTGTATATTCATACGACCATATCTCTATCGGACTGCAATATCCAGCAGCACATTGTTCGGTTCTACCAATCCTGTACACCAATAAAGTACTCATTTACTGTGGCACTACATATATGAGAACTACTATCGTCCCTCACAACACTTACCTCTAGCCTATCGCTCCATATGAAGGTGGCTACACTACCGACACACTTTATTAAAGTGTGGCCGGTACCGCAAGCCGGGATATTTCCCGGCTTGCTTGTGGCTGCCCCTCGGCGTGCCGCGCGTCATAGACGCGCGGTCACGCGTCTTCGGGAGCCTGCGCCCCCTGCACGCGCGTCCAGGGCTCCCCGAGGGAGCCCTGGTGTCCCGCGATCTGCGGGACGGCGGCAGGGGGTTCCGGGGGACCCGGCGGACCCGGTAGCGGTAGGGAGAGCGCCCCGATCGGAGGGCGCTCTTCCGCTGCTTCGGCGCGCGCCCGTCACACTCGGGCGCGCGCCAGGCTACTGCTGCGGCCAAGAACGGGCAAATGCTCGAATAAACTTGGCCGCAGCAGTAGGGCCAGTGAGTTCACAAACACTGGACTTTACCACCCCAACTGACGCTCCTCTGGAGTACCTAACCCCAAGAGCCTGTTAAACACTTGTCGTTATTTAATACTCGTTTTAAACCCCATCGTTTTAACTATATGTTTGAATAAAGAATAGTTTTTAATTTACTCACCATCTCACTTAGGAATAGAGTGCTGCATAGGGGTTCTGTGTGTCTTTAGTATAACTCTTTATCTGCCCCTAAAAGCACCATTCCAATCATTTCAAGCTGTAGCGGGGTTACCCAATCAGTATACTTAATGTAAAGAACCCTTTCCTCTTTTGCTCGTGAAATCTCCTTTCCTCCAACCTAAATGGATGCCCCCCGAGTCCTTTGTACTACAAGTGGGATGAATAACACAGGAAAAAAGGAAAACCGGCGCCTTATAAGTCCAATTATATATATGAAATGTCCAAATATTACGTGAACAGTCCCAACAGTGTCCTCTGGATTAAGGGCAGTGAAGGAACGGATATGCAGCTCCCGCCGTGCACGGGTGAAATATGTGAAAAGAAAACAAAACAAATTATGGTGCAGTATGCCATACAATTGGTGCTGACATCAAAAGTCCAAAACAAATGACAACAAAACAAAACGGAGAAAATCAGACAGACAAACAAGACAAACACTAGCAAGGCAAATATGAATAAAAGCTATTTAATAAACAACATAAAAAAGAGGGTTCCGGAAGACATAAAGGTTCGCAGCAGGTCCAGATCGGGTAAAATTGGGACCCTACTCACAAGATTCCAGATAATAGCAGGCAATAGAGATGGGTGCCGGACTGTTTGTCCACTGCGGTAGCAGCCGAAGAGCCTTCCTGTTATTCCCCACTTGTTTGGGGCAGATGGTACGTCACTAGGAGGCGGAACTTCCAGGCTGATGTTGCATCACACGGAGGCGAAACTTCCGGGAACGGCGCTCCTTCTCTCTCCTTCTCTCTCAAACCTGGATCAGCTGCTTAGCCTACGTCTTCCTTTACCTTGTCTGGGAGGAAGCTTTCCTCCTGTCTTGGTCGCTGTGTTGTCTCCTGGTGTTGTCTTGACGGGGTTGTCATGTTATACTCCTCCTCAATGGCATACATGTACACAAAATCTGGTGGAGGGGGTGCACTTGGTGATGGAAGGTGGTCGAAGGTCCCATTCATCACATCCATGCCACCCTCCTGCTCTGGCATCGGGGATAAAGGGGCATGAACACCGAGCAAATTATGGATCCCTGCTATGTCAGTCTCTATCTTCTCCATCCGTCGATCCATTATCTCCATCCGTTGATCCATCTTCTGCATCCGTTGATCCATATTTAGCATCCGTTTATCCATATTTAGCATGGTCTCCAGAAGCAGATCTATCTTTGCCAGCACAATAGAGTTCCCGGGGATATCCACACTTATCCCACACGGTAACTGCATACTGTAGTCCAATATGGAGTACTGTAGCTACAGTATACAGTACACAATACCATAATACAGTATGCACCTACAGTACAGTAACCGCTCAATTTCTTTCTTTCCAAAGAGAGCAGCACCAGCCATCTGATTACAAAGTATTTAACAGTAGTCACAGTATACAGTAGTTCCAGTATAGACTAGTTTAACAGTACTACACAGCATACAATGCCTTAATACAGTATGCACATAACTGCATTTATTTTTTGTTTTCTTGTCTTTTCAGCAAAAAAGGATGGACTGGGAGAGAGGGGGGTGTCGTGTACAGTCTGTGAACTGTTTGTACAATTAAGTGTACAGTATCTAAACAGCAGTAATGATGTACACAAAACCTCTCCTCTCTCAATGAACTACTGTACTGTACACAGAATGAGGAAGAAGATAAAGACGGAAAAAATTATATTACTATATATATATTATATATTAATAATTAATATTATTATCAATGTGCATTATTCATGTTTATCCACCAGCCCTCAATTTCCATCTAACAGAAGAACTTAATAAAGACTGCATTATGTATTATTCATGATTATTTTTATATTTGTTTTTTTCGGTTCCTGATAAAATAAAATAAATATTTATTTACATTCTTGATAATCAGAATCATTGACAACAACCACCCCCCCCCCACAACTACAGTACACCAAAGAAAAAGAATAAATAACAAAACATGAATCAGTTAATGTTTTTTTAATCTCAATTCTCACAGTGCTGTGCAAATCCGATTTACATATCAAATTTGAGAAGGGATTTTCCATAGTGTTACCGTAAACAAAGCCTCAAAGGGTTGGAAGGGGGGGGGGATTGGTTGAGTCATGCGCAGTAATCAGCTAGCTCCCATCTCAAAGAGGATTACACGCAGGCGCAGTGAGGTGACACTCTGCTAAGGACGCATTAAGAACACAATGGCAAGCGTCAGAAAATGAATGACACTGTAGAGGTGTCTGTCGATAAGAGTTTCAAATCCTTGTGCGAGCCTTGTGTGTGTGCGTGGGGGATGGGGGGTACAGGGTACAGCTGCATGAAGTTAAAAGATAATGACATAGAGTAATTTGAAAAGGCAGTTCATCATAATAATATGATCCCTACACCTATCATACCCACACCTATCATACTGTACTTTCAATACTACAGAACAGTACTATACCATACTACCTTCCTGATGCTTGCCCATTACGCGCGATCACAATGGGCAACACAGTCGCAATATGGTCAATATATTTATTGCATCGTTCCACGGTGAGTACATCGTTCCAAAAACTCAGTATGTCTTGCGCCAACTCATCCTTTTTGGAGGGTTTCACGACTTTTCGGATATGGTCCTTCAGCTGATGCCAGACCATTTCGATAGGATTGAAGTCTGGCGATCTGTCATTGGAGGGGGGGAAAAAAGGACAATTAGTTTAAGAGATACAGTACACAGTAAAAACAGTGGGAAAAAATGAGACACGGCTACTGCACTTACTCCGCTGGCATCTTCACCCAGTTGATACCGCGCTCAAGGATATGCGCTGTTGAGGCGGTGTGCTTCGGATCATTGTCCTGGTAGAAAAGGTGACCATCTGGGAACTCATGTGTGATGTATTCCACAATCTCAGGCACACTTTTCTCTTGGAAGAAAGCTTTATTCATGATTCCCATAACAAGAAAAGAAAAGTGCTCAAAAAACTGCACACTAGTACAGTACAGTGCGTAAGGCAAAAGCGTGTGACATAAATTTTACTGTACCTTCAAAGATGACGATGCATCCTGGCCCACGCCTAGAGATGGCACCCCACACATGCATCTTCACTGGATGTTTTGGCTGCGGCTTCATAGCTATGCGACCTTTTTTGTGGAATGCAAAGGTGTCAAATCTCTCCAGCGAAACAGTAGACTCGTCAGTGAAGATGCAATCCTGGAAAGTTTCTCCACTGTCGATCCATGCCTGGGCCTGGACCACTCTTTTGATTTCGTTAACGTCCCTTATCATAGGGTACGCTCTGTAATGACAAGGAATAAATAATTTTAGAGGTACAGTACAGTTTCTTAAACAACACTTTTACCTCCTGTACTGTCCAGTACTAACCTCACACGTCCATATTTCCATCCAATTCTGTGTCTCATCTTCTTTATGCTGGTCTCGGATACAGTGAGATTGTGATTTTGCTGCAGAGTGTATTTGACCATTAATGCGCTCTTTTCATCATTCTCTTCACTTATTTTGTCGACCACAAGAGTTGTCTCCCTACAATGTGAAGGAAAACAACAATCCGGTAAGTTACAGTGCAGTAGGCCACAAGCACAGCACATCATTTGCAGTAAAAAATAGTATACAATGAGATAGATCTACACAATATATAGTTCTATTAAAATGCAGAAATATACACAATAGATATACTGTAGTTATATAAATATACCGAAATTACTATAAAATTAGATAGATCTACACAATATATAGTTCTATTAATATGCAGCAATATAAATAATATATATACTGTAGTTATATAAATATACCGAAATAACTATAACATTAGATAGATCTACACAATATATAGTTCTATTAATATGCTACAATAATAGATAAGGAAAATGGTGGAAGTTCGGCGCGACTGCGCATGTCTGAAAAAAGGCTCCCGGATGTCTCTTCAATAAACTTTATTATGCACACACCAGGGCTACACCAGCGTCTCCCCCTCAACGCGTTTCACCCTTACACAGAGGGCTTCGTCTCGGAGTGGGGAGAAGTGGTGACAGCCTGTTAAATACCCTAAAAGCCCGCGAAAGCGGCATAAAAGATTTAACCCCTTCAATACTTTTCAGCCTGTTCAGAAGTGTCTATGCCATTAAATCATTATGTCTATGTTGATCACTTAGAACATCCTTAAGTCCATGTTAATCACACAAAGTGCATAATCAAAACATAAACATATGCAAAGATAAGACTGTTTGGCTGCATATTAAAGGTATGTAAATACATTAAAATGCTGGTTACAACACTGTATGAGAAATAATGGTCCCTATATTCCCATTGTTAAAGCCAAACTGCTATAAGTCCATAATTATATACATATAGATGGACTTCCTTATCCTTAAATTAAACCATAGCTCTTAAACCTATGCTGTTTGGCAAGGAAATAAAGGGAGAAAGAATAAAGGAGAGGAGAAGGAAGGCAAGGCATAGAAGGGGAGGAAAGGGAAGGGGTGGGGGGGGGGGGTTGGGGTAGAGGGAAAGGAGGGGGGAAGGGAAAAGTAGAGGGCAGGGGAAGAAAAAGACAGAACGGAGGATAATATCAATGTCAAATTAACACACTGTACATTCTGTTGTTGAGAGGACAGTTGTATATTTGCATAAGCATTCCCCAGAGTAAACTCATCTATATGATTTAGAGAAAACATCGCAGATCCCAATCCACATTAAGTCCATTGGGTTTTAGCGTATTTAATGTATGAATCCAATGCGCCTCTCGTTGATGTAAGAGCTTAGTTCTATCACCTCCCCGAGGGGGTATGGCTATGTGTTCAATTGCGCAACATTGGAAATTTTCTACAGAACCCTGCGGACAGTTGTTAAAGTGTATTGGTATCGGATGTGTCATGTCTTTGTTTTTAATTAACCTTAAATGTTCTAAAATGCGGATTTTTAAGGCTCTACTTGTTAGCCCCACATATTGATTTTTACATCCGCATTGTAACAAGTATACAACAAAGTTCGTCTGACATGACATAAACGTTCTTATATGGAATTTAAGTGTTTCCTCTTTGTTAGAGAAATGCGTAGTTTTCATCATTTTAGGACATATCTTGCAATGTCCACATTTAAATGATCCGATGAATTTCGGAAAAAAAGACAGTTTATTTTTATTATTGTTTGTTGTTTTCATTTGACATTGATATTATCCTCCGTTCTGTCTTTTTCTTCCCCTGCCCTCTACTTTTCCCTTCCCCCCCTCCTTTCCCCCTACCCCAACCCCCCCCCCCACCCCTTCCCTTTCCTCCCCTTCTATGCCTTGCCTTCCTTCTCCTCTCCTTCATTCTTTCTCCCTTTATTTCCTTGCCAAACAGCATAGGTTTAACAGCTATGGTTTAATTTAAGGATACGAAGTCCATCTATATGTATATAATTATGGACTTATAGCAGTTTGGCTTTAACAATGGGAATATAGGGACCATTATTTCTCATACAGTGTTGTAACCAGCATTTTAATGTATTTACATACCTTCTTATCTTTGCATATGTTTATGTTTTGATTATGCACTTTGTGTGATTAACATGGACTTAAGGATGTTCTAAGTGATCAACATAGACATAATGATTTAATGGCATAGACACTTCTGAACAGGCTGAAAAGTATTGAAGGGGTTAAATCTTTTATGCCACTTTCGCGGGCTTTTAGGGTATTTAACAGGCTGTCACCACTTCTCCCCACTCCGAGACGAAGCCCTCTGTGTAAGGGTGAAACGCGTTGAGGGGGAGACGCTGGTGTAGCCCTGGTGTGTGCATAATAAAGTTTATTGAAGAGACATCCGGGAGCCTTTTTTCAGACATGCGCAGTCGCGCCGAACTTCCACCATTTTCCTGATTCACTTTGACGGTGGCACACAGGAGCAGGCGAGGAGAGTGGGTCCCAAACCGGAGGAGCAGGTGATGTAGCAGTGTTATCCCCCTGCACCGGTTGATTCTGTGGCCCTGCATAGCTCCCTCGTACCACTCCAGTGTCTGATACCTCCAGACCTGTGTAATTACACTGAAGCGCACGACAGACTCCCTGGCACTTACAATAATAGATATACTGTATTATATAGATACTTACGCGTTAGTTACCGTTGGTGTCCTCGTGCGTTGTCTGGTTTTTCCGTGTGCATGATAGCACACGGTGGTTGTTCGCACAACGAGCCCAGAAGCAGCTAACCGCTCTTGTACATCTCCTTAATTCTCATGCTGAGATCCTTTGAAATCTTTTTAACAGGCATTGCTGCGAGTAGAAAGAAATACAAACACAAGAATGTATATTCGATGTTTAGTCGATGTGTATTCAATGTGCAGTGAATCCACAAAATGTAGGTGTATTTATACGTTAATGACTCACATTGGAGTACGCCCACTTTCAACACCTATACCTCGTCGCCATGCATAAAAGGTTACACACTTTGCATAGCCCACCACTCGATGATCTTTATCTGAACTTGCCCTTGTCCAGATACTGCATTGTGCCATCTGCTTCCATGGATCAACCCCGATTCTACGGATGCAGGAACCCACTCGCCTCTGCCGTGCCTGTCATGCAGAAAAAGCGAAAGGCGGCGGCAGCCGTTTCCAAGCCAAGGCCAAAGCTAAGGCTAATAAAGAAAACCTTCTGCTGACCCCAAAGGCTAAGGGTTTTAAAACACATAAGCCTTATTATGTCAAGAAGAAATTCGGTGATGTACACACAACGCAAAACAAATGGCAGCCAACCCATCGAACCTGCAGGCCACTTCCTCGTTTATGCTTCGACGACTCTGCCGCCGCTCTCCCAGAAATCTACAGGTCATCTTCGCCACTGCTCTTCGACGACGCTGCCGCTGGTGCCCCTGAAATCCACTGGTCACTTTCTCCATTACGCTTAGACGACTCTGCCGCTTCTCGCCCGGAAATCCACAGGTAACCTCATCCATCCTTCTTCGATGACGCTGCCGCTTCTCTCCATGGAAACCCCATCTCATCCTCCATAGCACCCATCCACCCAGATGTCCACAGCACATCATGTACAAGAACCAGCTTGTTAGACCGCATGCTGAATGGGTTAAGTGTGGAAATCCCCGGGAACTCTACTATGCTAGTAAAGATAGATCTGCTTCTGGAGATCATGCTAAATATGGATCAACAGATGCAGAAGATGGATCAACGGATGGAGAAGATAGAGACTGACATAGCGGGGATACATAATTTGCTCGGTGTTCATGACCCTGTATCCCCGACGCCGGAGCAGGAGGGAGGCATGGATATGATGAATGGGACCTTCAACCGCCTTCCAACTCCAAGTGCACCCCCTCCACCAGAAGAATTTGTGAACATGTATGCCGTTGAGGAGGAGGATAACATGACAACCCCTTCAAGACCACGCCGGGAGACAACACAGCGACCAAGACAGGAGGAAAGCTTCCTCCCAGACAACCTACCCTCGCCCGCCGCCACAAGTACACCCGCTCAGAGAAGAACACCCGCTCTCAGAACCCAACCTACATACGCTTGCAGTGATATGGTGCCCAACATCATCCTGCGCCAGCTGACATTGGCACTCAGGGAGAAGTATAGGGTGATGAGTGATAGTTTACCCCAGAAGTATGCCATGTTAATTTTTAAGCACCACGCGCCCTACTTGGTGTACTGCGGGTGGGTCTACAAAGTGAACTACGAAGGAAATCGCGAAAATAGGGCGCTTCCTTGAAAGATTAAGAAGGACTATTGTGAAGGAATTGCGGCGCTATTTTTCAATAACAGATCCTTTAATGAAAATCGTTCGAGACTCCATTAATGGCATTTTGCACCATACAAGGCATCGGCCCTGGAAGGACAATCTGGTGGGTATCGTATTTGCGTTACTGTTCAGCTGTTGTTTATTTTTTGTAAATGACTTTGTAAATGTTTTTACTTACTGTACTGTACACAGGACCTGCACAATTCCAGTCCCCGAGGGCCGCAAATAGGCCCGTTTTTCAAGGTTATCCTGAAAACCGGGCCTGTTTGCGGCCCTTGAGGACTGGAGTTGTGCAGGCCTGACTGACTGTTCTGTACACCATCCTATTCTAAATGTTTTGACTTTCTGTACTTTAATAAAGGAGATGTTGTGTTTTTTAAATTTTCTGAATAAAGAATTTTTTTTAATAACACCATACTGTTGTGCTGTACATGTTTTTACTTTCTGTACTTTAATAAAGGAGATGTTGCATTTTTTAAATTTTCTGAATAAAGAATTTTTTTTAATAACACCATACTGTTGTGCTGACTGTAAACCATACTAACATAATACATGTAGAATAAATGCATACATTTTATTTTTTCGGGTTTATTAGACAGTATATATAAAAAAGTATTGTATATGGTTTGAAAACATCAACATACTGTTTCAGGTATTGTATCCTACTCAATAACAGCGGCCACTAAACTGTAGACTCCGGTACGTGTTTTTTTTTACTCAGATTCAGCAATGTGCAGGCATTGTAACACAAAGCGATATTATCCATCGAAATCCCTCCATTTTCCGTTTTCCGCATGAGATGAGAACGTTTTCTTTTCTGAGCAACAAAAAAAAAGTAAAAGTTGTACTGTAATGGTCAGTCAGTCAGTCCCCTAAAGAAGTTCCCACAGTCAGTCCCACCAATAATTTTCTCGGGGGGCGTCTCCTGTTCACATGCGCATGCGCCTACCGTCGATGTGATGACACGCATATAGTATGCGTTTCAAAAATGTTCCAATGCGCATGCGCCTAGCTTTTCACCAATTGTGCAGTGTCTACTGTAGAAGCCGCTCAGCCAATGATATTGCTTACAGGAGAATCGCTTGACTTTTGAATCGCACTGATATTGATATTTTCAAAATAAAAAAAACAGAATAATCAGCTGGCGCCGAGCAACTGCCAGTCCTGTATTCTTGATCATACACGTCGTTGACAGGTGACAGCGGGACTACTACACCTGTAGTCAGCCGATGAGGCTGTAAATCGCTTAGGTACATGCAAGCTTGCTCGAAACTGTACCCGAAATCCGACTCAGGCTGCAGGTATCCAGGCGGGGACAGACAGCAAGGGTTGTAGGTCACCAGGTTTTCACTGACGGTCGGACCGTTATTGGAAGCTATCGCTGTCACTGTCGCATTGCTTGCCAGCGACTGACGTTTCTTAGTTGGTTTTAACACGACCTTTAGCCTTTTGCCGTCTCCATGATCATAGATACGGGAAAAAAACGGTGATACACACCAATACCCTCCAATAAAATCGGGATCAATACGAAAAAAACATGGAGCGCTACATAACTTTTTCCTTATTGCACGCTTCCACACATGAGCATCTGGCGAAAATTTGTAAAAGTCATAGTTTTCGATAAAATACTGATAAATTTGAACAACTGTTGCCATCTTATCATTTGTTGCATTAATCGCGGCCCATATTAAATAAGCGCACGTTCTGTCGGGTTTTTGGAACACGGGCTGCAGTTGTGCACTCATGGCGGGACTCTCAGGACAATAACCAGACCAGAAACTGTGCTTGTCTTTTTTTAATATGAAAAGCCTACATTGAGACATTATTGTAACTTCTTCCTTCAGTCCCAAGGCCAATTTGCAATGAACCACTGTGGTATTTTTTTTTAAACACCTGCAAGTCGACACATTACTGAAGCGCATTTGCATTTCAATTCATGAATATCTGCCATCTGGCGGATACGCGAAGAATTGCAACCATTAAATCCGAACCATTATCAATAAACACATCAACCGTGCATCAACCGCGGGTGTGAATGCAACATGAATGTGGTATAAATGCGGTCAGAATGCGGCTTGAACGTGGTGAAGGGCAGTGAAGTGCGTGGCATTCGGAAAAAAATCCCGGAAAAATTCGGAGATGTTGGAGAATAAAAGGGGCCGCGGCTGTATATCTAAGTTTTGGCGTTCTTTCTGTCGACAGTTGGGTATATCTCTTCACTTCTCTTCAGAGTATCACCCGCAAACAAATGGACAGATGGAGAGGACTAATCAGTCTTTAGAGCAATTCATTCGGTGCTTCGTGTCTTATTCTCAGGATGATTGGTCGGACCTTCTTCCTTGGGCGGAATTCACACACAATAATCTTCGTAATGAATCTACCACTGAATCACCTTTCTTCATCAATTACGCATTCCATCCAGCTACTCTTCCACTTACAGTTTCTACCTCGGGGTTCTCAGCCGCCGATGACAGGATCAGTGTACTCCAGGGACTATGGAGAAGGACTCAAAAGAATATCAAA
This sequence comes from Ascaphus truei, assembly GCF_040206685.1. Lineage (NCBI taxonomy): Eukaryota > Metazoa > Chordata > Amphibia > Anura > Ascaphidae > Ascaphus > Ascaphus truei. The sequence goes on along the minus strand of NC_134486.1, from coordinate 116,848,659 downwards.
TCTGCTGTGGAGCGACAAAAACAACAAGCTGATCGTCATCGTAGACCGGCTCCTAAATTTAAGTCTGGTGACAAAGTCTGGCTGTCTTCAAAGAATATTAGGTTAAAGGTTCCGTCCATGAAGTTTGCTCCTAGATTTCTCTGTCCATTCTCCATTTCTGAAAAAATTAACACTATTGCTTATCGCTTGTCTTTGCCTTCGTCCATTTAGATTCCCTCGGTTTTTCATGTGTCCTTGCTTAAACCTGTGATCCAGAACACTCATTCCATTCCTGTTCTTCCCACCACCTCTGTGTTGGTACAGGGTCAGCCGGAAACCGAGATTTAATCGATTCTGGATTCCAAAATATCTCGAGGTTCTCTACATTATCTCGTTCAATGGAAGGGATTCGGTCCAGAGGAAAGATTATGGGTTCCGAGTCATCGGGTTCATGCGGCAAGGATGGTCAGGAACTTTCAAATGAACTTTCCAGAAAAGCCTTCATGGAGTCGCCCGGAGGTCGCTCCTAGAGGGCGGGGGGTTACTGTGAATATTGTCGTTCTGCTGCTCCTGCCCCTTTAACCCACACCCAGCCATTGGAATATCAGGGCACTCAAGAGTGGCAACCTGGTGGCGGTACTCATGCGTGGCACGCGGGTTCTGCGCGGTCCCCTTCGCTCCCTGAGTCTGGGGCATGCTCTCGTCCCTCCTGTCTTGTGTGCGGCGCGCGCACAGTGCGCGGTCTCCTTGTGGTCTGCAGTCCCCGTCCCTCACTCCCGCCCCTGGCCTGATGTCACCACTACAAAGCGCGATCGCGCCCTCTGTTCCAACTCTGCCTCCATGGGTCCCGCCTCTTATCTCCGCCCCGCTGTGATGTCATGTTACACGTCGCGATAGTGCTCCCCGCTCCGCCCCCTTTCCCATGGAACCCACCTCTGGTCTCCACCCCTGTGTTGGCATAGCTCTTGCAGCGCGTGATGACAGCGCGCGACTGGGTCGCCTACGGGTTGCGCGCAACGCATGCGCACATCCTGACCCTGCCTGGATACTACCCAGTGATACTCTCCTGTACTGTCCCTGGCTTTGGAACCACAACGATGCTGACCTCTCCTGCATGACCCTGGCTTGCCTCCATGACTACTCTACTCTCTCCAACCCTGACACTGGCTACGTACCCCAACAATCCGCTGCTCTATACTCAAGACATGGCAAGTACCTCACTAACGCTGTCTTCTCTTATCCTGATCCGGCCTGCACGACTATCCTACAATCTAGACGTGCCCTCGCAGTTGTTGTTGGTGTTCTATACAATTCCCTACCTCAGCCCCGTGGTCGCGCCTCATGTGTGGTGAGCTACGCGTTATAGAGGCAACAAACAGAAGGATATACAACGGGCCTTTGAAAAAGTATTGAATGTTGATAGACAATCATTGTTTTACCCTAAATACGGGGTTTCCTTGACGGGGTTGACAGATGAAAGAACAATTAAAAGGAATAAAAGAAAAAGCAGGTATTTTAATACCAAAAGTAATAGATGGGAGCAGGAAAATGTCTTCTAGGACAAAGATGACATCCCTATGTTTATCACACAATTCAATAAATGCAGTAATCATTGGATTGTGCATAAGCACTGGGATCTTTTACGAATGGATCATAACTTATATGTTGAAAAGGACCACGATTTGTATATAGAAGAGCAATGACAATTGTGTTGTTTGTATCTCCTAGTTATGTTATTACCCCTCTAGTAGCTACACAGAACTTTATTACGAAGAGTTCCTTCAGATGTGGGGGATGTAAAATGTCTAGTTTAACAAATTGGTCCCAATGGGATCAAGAAAAAGACCCTCCAATTACCTCCATGCACTCTATGATAGTGTATGGTTGATAAAGGTACGTATTAGGAGTAAATATGGCTCTTACCGGATAAGTAGGGTCTTAATAAAATCAAAAATAATAAAATTTTATTACATCAAAATTCATATATGTGACAATGTGAGAAAATAATATAAAACACTTGTTTTAAAATCCCCGTAGAGGAGTAGCAGTATGGGTTTTCTTAATACCGAAAATTGGTAGGCAATTATTGTTTAAATATTTTAACCTTATAGGTTAGATCCCAATACTACTGCGACATCAGCAAACAACTGTTATATCCTATTGTAATCTGGGAATAACCTTAACCTTAGTTGCAGTTCAGGATAATATTGGAACTGTATTGGTTTGATAAAGCGCCTCCACAGCGGGAAACGCGCTAGAGTTTTTTTAGTATGTGTGTTTGTCCATTTAGCTTCTATGCCCAATAAATAGTCTTTTTTTTTTGCCTCCAGCCCTTTGCCTTTTGCAGTGCTCTAGTTTTCATCCCTTTTACCTTTCATCACTTCATCGGTATTGAAGCACGCCCATCCGGTTCATGCACACTCACAGCAGCAGTTCCATCATGAGGATGTCCTCCACAGCTGCTTAGTGGACCCGGCCTAGCCAGTGTGAGGACGGGGCTCCATCCACACATGTAGACACTGCGAGAGGAAGAAATCTGATGGAGATGACCATCGTGGAGGTGTGGATCATCTGCCTGTCTCCCATCAGCCGCCACCCCCTGTACGGAACCTAACAGCAATAACGCGGGAGGATTCGCAGGCACCCGGTGAAGGAGCAGGAGGCTTTGTCCATACAGGACTCTGCCATTACCAGCTGGCATCGCATCCCGGGTTGCCATCCCCACAGTAAGAGGAAGGAGGGGCAGCACCTTCTGTATTCCGTTCATTTGGGGGTAAGAACTAGCGAGCCGGCTTGAGGGCTACCCCGACTGAGTCCAGATGAGGTGGTGGTTGTACCAGCTTTACACACATTTGGCTGAAGCACACGGACCACCAGTTTATTTCTTATCCATACCGGTTTTTGATATTACATTTATTCATTTCATATGTGGACACCGCAGTATTGGTAGCATCAGCTTGGGGGTCCTTCCCCCTTTTTTCTCTTATATTCATATTCACCATTCTCTCATTCGTAATGTTACTTACACGTTAAGATGTATATTTGTAACAGAGAGGCTGTGTTTGTTATATGTTTGTCTTTTGTGTGGTAGGGGATTTGCCAAGGGGACTCTAATATTGGAACTTCAGCGCGAGGGGGAGCACAGCTGACTGTATTTTCCTCAATTCTGTTTTTGTTGTGCTGTCACATCTGGGCTTGTGCTGGCTTCATAGTAGTTGCTCGTGGATGTGCACACGGGCACCTGAGTGTGTGCGTGCATGGGTGCGCGCCCGCTGTGATGTCATGCGCGGACCCATTTTTGGAACGAATTTCGATATGAGATGTTTGCTTCTGCTGTGTATCTTAGAGAATTATGCAAATGCAATTAACATATCTGTCCAAGAACTGTCACTCAGAATTATCTTTATTGAGTTAAGGGCTGAAATATGCCCCTACAATGGATTTTGACTTGTTCAACACAGCCATTGATGTTCATAAATTTTTCCGTAAACTAACGCTAAAGCTTTTTTTCAGAGATAAGTCATACCAACAGATGATGGTGAAAGGGTTCAAGAGATCAGTTCCCCATTATCTAATGATGAAGAGATTGTCTTACCTATGGTGAATCATGAAAATAGAGGAGGTTTGAGAGCTCAGGGGGAGGAAGATGGAGGTTCCACCTTCAGGGATGCTTGTTACATCAAGATCTAAATGACTTAAATGATTTATTAGGAAACATGGTTATGATTTACGTACAACTCATGTACCAAAAATCAGTAATTGGAAATCCAACCTGAAGGGAAAATCTATTTTCTATCCCAATTTGCGAAAAGTCCTTATTCAACTACAGTACCTTCGAAAATTTAGTAATCAGAAATTTACGTTCATTAGCAGTGGGTTTCTCTTTTTCATACCATGTCAAGGACAATTTGAACCCTGATGAAAGACAAGCTATGTTTTCATTTCAAAATAATTATTTAATAGTAATAAGGAATGCGGTTAAACGTGGGGCAGTGGTGGTTCAGTGTAGGCTAGCTACACGTACTTCAAGGAAGATTACCACCAACTTGAGGATGCTACCACCTACTCTGAACTACCAGGCGATCCAACAAATGTCTCTCAAAACCTTTCAGGACTTGATTGAACTTGGATAAGTGACTAATGTCTTGCATAAGGATGAAACTAAATATCTTTTCAATCCTTGTCCAATTATTCCAGCTTTCTACCATCTCCTTAAGATCCATAAGACATTGGTCGACCCACCGGGTAAGCCAATTATCTAGTCTATTGGATCTTTGGTAGATGGTTTGTCTAAATATATTGATAGGTACCTGCAACCTTATGTCAGGGATCTTCCATCTTTTCAATTGAATTCAAAGGATCTTATTACCCATTTGAAGGATTCCAGGTGGGGGTTACAGTCTGGGTTACTCTTGACGTAACTTTTTTGTACTGAGTGATTAAACATGACCAGGGGCTTGCAGCTGTTCGGAATTTTCTAGAAGGTCCAGATAGAAATGAGTTTAATACCACTTTTAAACTAGATGCATTCATGAAACTTATCTTGGAACTTCAAATTCCAAGATAAGTTCCAAGATAAATGTCACAACTAGAGTTGTGACTAATAACCTAATAACCTGCTCCAGAGGACTGACTCAAAGCATAGACTCTGCTCCACTGAGAATTCATATTAGCTGCTATTTACACTCTATTTGATTGTCTGTACTATTGATTTGTCTTTCCTTGACCCTGCTGTGCTTAGTTTAATTAGGCATATTCCCGATGAGCTTGGCTTTAATGTGCTTTCACTGATGTACATATGCACACACGTTATTAGGTAGTTAGTCAAGACTCTAGTCATTACATTCAGGTGTTATTTACTCCTCTGGTATCTATTTTACAAGATCTTTCAAGCCTTGATTGCTTACCAGTATTTCTTGATCGTTAGTTTACATTTAACTTGATCTGTGGGACATAGTTTCCCATTTCAGTATCACAGATTTGACACAAATCTGTACTGGTGTAGGTGAGAGGATTGGCTGGAGGAATTAAAGGGAAGTACCGCAGACCTTTGGGGTCTGTGGGAATGGGCTTGAAAAAGGGACGATTTAGGCCCTGAAACGTTCCCCCCTTGTATTGATCCCTCCATCTTTTTATGCTTGTTTTTCATATTCCACTTTCCCCACATCCCCCTTTGTGCTTTTCTCTTCCCTCCCCATCCCCTTCTCTTTATTGATATTGTATTTATATGTTTGACGAGTCACGCCCTCGATAGCCTACTCTGTGGCACTGCTTGTTGCATCATCTCCTAATACAAATTATTTTTCTATTGGCATATTACCTGCTTTTGTCATTGTTTCTATTGTTGTGTGCTGGGAACACCCATAATGATATATGACTTTGGAGGGTTTTTGAGGTCCCGCTTAGTTCCCCTGACCACACTTTCATTGATAGTACACTCTAGTTATTGTAGAGTGCTGCCTATCACCCATACTTTTTGATTATCTTAGAGGCTAACCGCTAAGGTAATTAAGGGGTTAACCACCACTACCCAGTTTGTTGGTGGTACAGCGAGGGTGGGTGAAGGTTATAGTTGCCCCAGGGTGCATGGATAGGCCTCCAGGGAGAGATTAACCCCTCTTTAGCTTATTCGTTAAATCTGTTAAGATAATGAAGGCGTTAACAACCCCACCACGAGGCCTAACCACCAACTCTGTGTCAAATACCTCCTTCACCCACCTCCTCTACCACCAACATACCGGGCACTGCTAATTAACTCCTTCATTACCTTACGGTTAGCTACTGCTGCGACACACTTTATTCGAGCAAATACCCAGTATGTACCTGGCAGATACCTGGAATGCGCCGCTCCTCACCTCTGACAAGCCCCGTTGCGTTTGCCTTCCCAGCCTGGGTTCATGCCTGGCTGACGGGCGGCTGATCTGTTAAATGATAATGATTAGGATTTAATAGGCTGCAATGCTTCGCGTGTCTACCAGATGGCATAAATTCATGAATTGTAATGCAGGTTATATATATATATATATACGGTGCAGTATTGCAGCCAGCGGGAATAAAATGCTTCAATCCCTGCCTGGAAAATAACTCAATGCACTCGGGCAGAAAACAGTCACAAACCTCAATACACCCGGGTAAACCCGAATTCGTGGGACTAGCCGAGCTCGAATAAAGTGTGTCGCCAGTGTATTAGGGTAATGAAGCTGAGCTGTAAATGTATTTTTATTACATAGGATTGAAGCTAGGGGTGATTGCCGGAGACCCCCGGCTTCAATCTTATATAGTAAGAATACATTTTTCTCTGTGATATGCACATTGTGATTCCGATATTGCCACGTTTCATGTTGGGTGATCTGAATATGCAAGTTGAAGCTGTGAGGAGCATATTGAAGAGACCTGAATAGCAGTAACAGGCAAAAATGTGAGTTTCTGCAGTTTTTGAGCTACAGTACTCCAAGGCTTGTCTGTGAAAGAATGCTAATAATCATTAAAACTCAATTTCCAGAAGGCGCATGCGCGAGGCTGAGGTGGATGGCAGCATAAACTGAGTGCTCCGTCCCCCACCTCCTAAAAAGCATTAAAAAAGCAGCAAATAACCCGCAAATAAAACCAGAAAAAGTTACAGAAGCACAGCGGCAACCCCTGCGATGGCCCCGCTGAACCCCAAAAAGAAAAAGGAGGGGGATCTCTGAAAATATTTGGGCCGACCTGCTTCACGAAGCGCCGGGGCAGAAATGGCGACGGAATCAGCAGCAGGCTCAGAATCAGAACGAGAGGAAGACCCCCCAGGAGAGCTGGCACAGCTACCGGTTCGCCGGTGTGATTTTGACTGGTCCTACCAAGATATGAAGGCGCTAATCCATGTAGAGATGTAAGATTTGAAAAAGGAGGTGCATGGCCTGGGGGAAAGAACAGTGGCCCTGGAGGATAAAATGGTGACCACCTCGAAACACATAAAAAAGGCAGACAAAAGAGCAGCATACATGCAGGCACAAATCAATGAACTCATGGACCGACAAGAGGATGCGGAAAATAGGGATCGCCGCAACAACATCAGAGTTCGCGGCATCCCTGAGGCTATCACGGACGTGGAGGGATTTGTGACCAGGTGGCTCGAATCACTGCTCCCGGAGCTGCCGGCCACCGAATTACAGATGGACCGATGCCACAGGGCCCTCAGAAGCCGCCCTGCAGCAACGGAGCAGCCGCAAGATGTCATTGCCAGGCTGCACAATTACAAGATTGGAGGAAGGGTTTACACCCATAGCATTGATGCTACAACGATGCAGATAAGTGGATGTATAATAAGCAGTAGAGTAATACACCGCAGCAACAAAATATAAAGTCCAATAATATCAAAAAATCTTCTATAATGAACCCATAAACCTAGATGGGGGGCTTAAAGCATGGCTGGTAGAAGTACAGCGGAGCCCTGTCAGAACAGAGGCCCAAAGTAAGTCAAATATCCAGCTACTGCTTGCCTCACCTGCATCTGGTAGTCGAAGGGTTATGTCAGCTGGCCCACATCTCCGATCAAGCTGTAGAACTGCCAGGTGCTGCCCGAGAGGAATATTGCTGTTGTTGCTGAAAGCGGGGGCATGCTCCTGCTCGCAAGTGGTAAACAGGTAAGGGAGGAAAAACGGCGGTCACTGCTACTCCACAAAGAACTCCAACCAGGCGCGTAAAAACGAAATACTTTTAATGATCAAAAACAAAAAAGAACTTCCACATGGTAGTATACCTCTGACGCGTTTCGTTCTATTGTAGAACTTTATCAAAGAGTAACACCCTCTCCGTCCTTCTAACTCTAAATACATTAAGCCATACAGACATTGGTCAGAATACCATACAAACGGGTGAATCATCCGATTAACCCTCCAGGCGCTCAGAATATAGCATAGTCCTGCTGGTGCAAGATAAAGTAAATCTTCTAGACCCAGGCGATACACAACCTTAGTGTAATATGAAGACACATATAATCATTCCCCCAACCCGGCTCACCGCGAGCACTATGAGGTTGGGATATGGGACACTCACGTGTAAGTCTTTGTAGTGGTTAGTGAAGCCTGTGCGGGTCTTCTCAGTATAATATATCTGCTTCTCCTGGCTGAAGTCAGGGTGTCTTTGCTTGTGATCTTTGCTCTTCACCGCCAACCCAATATCCGCAGACGCGGAGGGCGGTCACCTGACCGGCGGCCTGAACGATACTTGCTGATAACGTCACGGCAGACTCAGTGAAGGAAACCGCAAGCCAGCAGGAACTCAGCGTGCAGACGCTTGATGCAGCAATGTAAAGGAACTTCTCAAGGAGAGAAAGATGCGTCGCACAGCACAAAAATAGATGAAGGCTGATGTGGGATAAAAATAAGCTTTATTTGCACAAGGTGCAAGTGAGTCCTCTATTTTTGTGCTGTGCGACGCATCTTTCTCTCCTTGAGAAGTTCCTTTACATTGGTCAGAATACATCACATGACCCATCTCGGCCAATAGGCTGAGATCCAATCAGAATAGAGTAGTATGGGCTGTATAACCATTGGTTAAGAATAACCACGTGACCGTTCTCAGCCAATGGACTGAGAACCAATCAGAATAGAGAGCTATCGGCTTGTATCCAGAGGGAGTAGGAGGTGCTCGTGAGTGTTCACAATGAACACAATATGTTACGGGATAACTACATGAGAACCACATTACAATGTTACAAAATAGACAGACAATGCAAGAAAAAAAGGGAGTTTAAAAACAACGAACATGTGGCAAATGTAACATTAACCATTCTGTTGGCTCATCATAGATAATGTACGCATATATACCAAATGAATCATAATCGCTATAACAATTAGATAGCTATATAATCATTAAATAATGTACACATATATGCAAATGCATAACAATCACTATAGTAACGTAAATAGAACCAAATGATTATTAAAGAGCCATTACAGAAAAAGTTAATGATGCAACATTGTATATACATTAATACCTGCTATAAAAGCTTCAATGAATGCACACAATAATGGTGAGGCTGATTAAAAACAAGATCTCATAGATATTTCAATCTAGAATGATATCGTAGAAATATATCATATATAATAGAAAACTTAAACATTTTTAAATTATTGATATTAACAGACTCCTAGCGATGTAATAGAGATATGCATAACAAATCACAGTGTAAGGATCCATATCCTGAACATAATACATATACGAGGAAGCTAGGTGTTCAGAAAATGTTTCAGCTCCCAGTCTAAATTTATGCCGGATGGTTGAAGTGTGTTCAGGGTATGGATCCAAAACATCTCCTGTCTATTTAGTTTATTAACCCTATCTCCTCCTCTTGGATGACACACCACATGTTCAATTGCTGAAAATGAAAAATGGGTTATACCCCCATTCGGGCAAAGACTAAAATGTCTGGATACTGGATGTATTTTATCTTGCCTTTTAATGAGTCTCACATGCTCAGCTATCCTAGTCTTTAGCGGTCTCGTTGTACGACCAATGTATTTCTTATCACAGCCGCAAGATAACATATAAATCACAAAACTGCTATTACAATTAATGAAGCTAGTGATATTATGTTTTCTTTTGTTGGAATCCCACATAATGACCTTCACAGAATGTGCATAGCGACACATAGAGGAGTGGCCGCAGGAAAAAAAAACCCTTGGGTATACCCTGTATCTGTGGGTAATTAGAACGGGAGTCAAAGAGGCTAGGTGATAAATACGACGCTAATGTCTTTGATTTACGGTAAGTAAATTGTGGTGTACTTTTAGTGATTTCTAACATGTCCTTTTCCAAGGATAATGTAGGCCAATGCTTATTAACTATATCCCGGATAGACTTGGATTGCTTACTATATGTAGTTACAAAAATAGGACATGCATCCTTGGTATTAATAAAAGAATTGGACTTGATTGTTTGTTTCTTGGATTTATTCTTTTTTAGAAGCAAGGCCCTGTCAATTGAATCAGCATATTAAAAGGCGGTGTCAATGATCTCCTCTGTATAGCCTCTAGCTCTAAATCTGGCAGACATATCTTTTGATTGTTTGAGAAATGTGTCATTATTCGAGCAAAGCCTTTTAAGCCTGATAAATTGGGCGGAATCTTCCCGGAAGCAGAGCCTATCCTGGCGGGAGAACTGGTAAGGAGACGTCTTCCTTCGCGGGCTCCACCAGGGAAAATTGCGTCCACCGGAAGGACGTCATAGGAAGCGGTGCGGCCGCCATCTTGGAGGAGGCAAAGCAGCAAAAGCATAGAACGTCATCCTGCGGCGACGGGATCAGCCGAGATCTCGTGAGAGGTTGCAGACAAACATGGAGGCACCCTGACAGTAGCCAGGAGCCCGAGCCGCAGCAAAGAGGGACATGAGAGGTCCCGGACAAGACCTACAAAATGGAGCCTCCTTGGTTGGACAATTAACATGTTCCAATGTTTCCCCTGCAATATAGAACCCCAGAAATATTCTTGGCACAGCCAATACCAAAGTTGCCTTTTCTGCCATGAGTAGTATGGCCAGGGCTAAAATGCCAAGCAACTTCTGTGCCAATAATAGCACTGCCTCTACGAGCAACCATGCCCCTGCAGGAGTGGCAGAAAGGATAGAATACCAGAGAGGAGATAAGCAGCAGGGGAGGGGCCAGGAGGGATAAAGGTTAGAAAGGAGATAGTGGCAGGAGAGGATGGGACAAAAATAGTTATCCCCCGCTAGGAGCCCCGCCTGGGAATAGGGCGCAACGGGTCCACAAGCACTAAAATAGAAGGGGTCTGAAACACTAAAGAATGGGAAACACAGTGCCACTCGAATGATCTTAAGGGGGGGAAAGGGGAAATGTATAGGACAATAGGAGGCTGTGAGGCAGTGAAGTAGCTGGACATCGATGTGGGGGACGAGTAGAAATACGGCAGTGCGGGATACTAGAGGTGGGAGTGAAGGGAAGTCGAAGGTTAACAGGTTAATGTTAAAAATAAAGTTGAGGTGGAGTTGCTTTGTGGTTGATTTGCAGCTTAGCTTAGCTCAGGTAAAGAAGGGGGAGAAGGGCGCAGCCCTCCGCACCTGCCTTGAGCATGAGTCTCCACATGGGCACAGTGGGGAAACCCTATCTGTGGCTCATGAAAGTCCCCACTGGGCCAGCCACGAGGGGTGGTAGAGAGGGAGGGAGAGCCCTCCCGGACTCCGCCCAGGCTGAATGCCCAGGAGAGGCAGAGAAGGCGATTGGGGGAGTTGGTTTTTCCCCATGCGCCGGATGTTCAATAAAGTTAAATGTATGTGTTGTGATGAGTGTCTATGTGCTCCCTGTGTGTTTCCCTTTGTTTCCCTTGGCTGCAGTTAAGAAATTTGGAATGCACAAGCCGGAGCTCGTAGAAGAGAGCAGTGCACAGGGTACATCTACTCACCTGGACGATACATAACGCTGGCGATCTAAAAGAGGTTTGGATTTCCACACATGGGTAGGGAAATTGTGATCCTTTCACACAATGTCAAAGGCTTTAATAGCCCAAAGAAGAGAAAACTGGCCATGACGGACTATAAAAAAACTGACCCGGACATCTTAATGCTACAAGAAACACACTTTTCAAAAGATAGCTCCCCAAAACACATTGATTATAAATATAAAAAATGGTTCTCGGCCTCTGCTAGAAAGAAAAAAAGAGGAGTAGCTATATTATTTCATGATAGATTACCACTAACAGTTCACACAGTCAAAAAAGACAAAACGGCCGGTACTTAATCATCCTAAGGGAATTACAGGGTCAACCTATCACTGTTGCAAATGTATATGCCCCGAGTGATGATGCAGAGGCTTTCCTAGAGAAATTCTTCTCCGTACTCAGCAAACTGGCACAGGGGTGTGTTGTCCTTGGGGAGGACTTTAATCAGACTCTTGACCCGCTGCTGGATAGATGCACCCCTGGGGGCCACAGCCGGTCAAAAGTCAGGACAGCGTGGAACAGAGGACTGAGAACCAATAATCTCTTGGATGTTTGTCGGGAGCAACATTATGACGAAAAGGGTTTCACATTTTATTCCCACCCACATGACAGATACAGTAGGATTGACTACCTCTTTGTATCTAGCAGAATGGTTTTGCAGATCTCCCACTCGGGAATCCATGATATTTCGTGGTCAGATCATGCACCGGTTGAGCTACGGTGCACGGGATTCAGTCTAGACAGACCAGGAGCGAACTGGAAACTTAACGAAGTATTGTTAAAAATCCCCAAAATCTCACAAAAAGTGGGGGACAGAATCAGGGTATACTTTCAGGAGAACATGGGAAGTGTGGTTTCACAATCCACCCTATGGGAAGCCCATAAGTCTACTCTGAAAGGAGAGCTCATAGGGATCGCGAGTAAGCGGAATAGGGAGAAGGACAAAAAAATTACCCAATTAAAATCAGAGCTGTCGGTCGCTATCCTCCCTTCATAAAGATAACAAAAATGCAGCGACCCTCAAGGAGTTGCTGGACACCAAAACTAAACTAAATGTACTGCTGTCCTCCCGTGCTGAGAAGGAGCTGTCTTGGTCCAAGCGGAAATTTTAAGAAAAGGCAAACAAGTCAGATACCCTACTTGCCAATAAGCTTAGAGACAGAACCCAAGTCTCCCAAATTCAGGCAATTCGGACATGCACAGGGGAATCTCACCTCTGACCCTAAATTGATAGTAGAGGAATTTAAATCATATTATGAGACCCTGTATGATGGAGCGAAAGTGGTCCACAATGCAACCACGCAAGCACGTCTAAAGATATTGTATTTTTAAAAGAGGCTCAGCTACCTAAATTGACCAGAGAGGAGAGGGATGCACTACAGGCAGATTTCACTATAGAGGAGCTTCTGGAGGTAATGAAGTCACTGAAAGCATCCAAGGCCCCAGGCCCGGATGGCTTTTCCAATCTATACTATTAAAAATTCCGTAATATTTTGGCTTCTCACCTCCTTTATTTATGGACGGTGCCCCCATCCTGGGCTCGATACTCCAGGCGTCTATTTCTGTGATCCCCAAACTGGGAAAAGACCCAGTGGACTGTAAAAGCTATAGACCCATCTCACTGATTAATTCAGATACCAATTTTTTTCCAAATTACTGGCTAACTGCCTTAACCAGGTGTTGCCGAGGTTGGTCCACCCCGATCAAGTGGGGTTCATATGCGGGAGACAGGCATCAGATAACACTAGACGGATCATAGATTTAATCGATTTGGCCCCAAAAAAACAGATCTCGTCCATGGTGCTTAGTCTTGACGCAGAGAAAGCATTCGATAGAATCGATTGGCCCTTCTTGAGGGAGACGCTTGGGGAGTTTGGCCTGGGGGGGAGAATACTAGAGGCAGTTCTGGCTCTGTACCAGGGACCGACGGCGAAGGTCAGGCACCAGGGCTTCCCGGCGGGGGTTTCCTGATAAAGAGCGTCACCAGGCAGGGATGCCCCCTATCGCCTCTTCTGTTTGCACTCTGCCTTGAGCCCCTTGCGGCACATATTCGCCGCAGCCCAAATATAACAGGAATCCAAATAGGAGATCAGCCACATAAGGTGGCCCTGTACGCTGATGACGTGATATTGACAATATCACAGCCCCTCACCTCTCTGCCAAATGTCTTTAGTTACCTAGGGGAATTCAATGAGATATCAGGCTTCAAAATCAATCTGGCAAAATCAGAGGCCCTAGCCATAAACCTACCAAAAGTCACGGAAAAACTGATTATGATCAACTTTAATTTCAAATGGCAAACCTCCTCCATTAAATTTCTAGGGGTAAATATCAGGAAACAATTTGGCACCCTTTATAAAGCAAATTACCCCAGACTGATACAGACCCTGAAGGAGGATCTAAGGAGGTGGGCAGGGTACAGAATATCCTGGATCGGCAAGATCCAGACGCTTAAAATGAATCTCCTCCTCAGGATTCTGTACATTTGTCAGACCCTACCAATACCTATAATTAAGGAAGATATCCTCGGGCTGCAGTCTGCAATGGTGAAATTCGTCTGGGGTAATAAAATGCGCCGCATTAAAACTAGCACTCTTATTCGGCCACATCACGAGGAGGGTTAGCGGTACCTTGCTTGTTATCATATTTCAGAGCGGCTCAATTATCCCAAATTACTCAGTGGCACACCCAACTGAGGCTAAAGCGCTGGGTGGAACTAGAGTCCAACTGCTGCGCCCCAGTGGCACTACAGGACTTAATATGGCTACTAAAAATTTGCATAAAACCATAAGCATCCCGCTCTCCACAATCATCAGCTCGTTAGCAGTATGGGATAAGAGCAGATATAGATTTGCCCTTACACGGCAACACTCCTTGATGACCCCCATTTTGGGAAACCCTGATTTCGCTCCCGGCCTGCAAATCAAAGACTTCACAATCTGGAGACAAAAAGGCTACACTCGGCTACTACACCTGGAGGGACGAATCTCAATAAAATCTTTTGAGCAAATTAAATCTGAAAAAGCAGTACCAAATTCAGAATTCTTTAGGTACCTCCAGTTAAGAGCATTCTATGCAAAATCCCCAAACCACCCCAGGCGAACCAATTTCGAACAGCTTTGTTCCAGAGGAACAGATACAAGGGGACTTATCTCTGGTATATATAGAGAGGTGGTCTGCCCAGCGACAGACGAGGACGTTACACTATGCTACAGGACCAGATGGGAGAGAAATTTAGGGGAGACATTAGAGGACGAGGACTGGGACTTTATTGTTACAGAAGCATCTAAGAGCTCCATTTGCAACACATTAAAGGAGAATGCGTATAAAGTCCTGATGAGATGGTATCTGACCCTGCTACGATTATCTAAGTTTGTCAGGAATTAGTCCCCATTGTGTCCCAAACAATGTGGGGAACAAGCAGACTTGCTGCACATGCTGTGGGGTTGCCCCAAGATACACCCAATCTGGGATGAGATCAGGAATTGGCTCCAGAGAATTCTCGGTCGCACGATTCCTTTGGACCCCTGGGTGTTTCTGCTGGTCAGACGCACCCCGGGGCTAAACAGATCGACGCACAAATTAATTGCACATTTTGAAACTGCCTTGAGGTGCAAAATCGCAGCATTGTGGAAGCAACCAGAGTTACCCAATATCCCACAAATCAGGAATAGAATCTGGTACGTCTGCCGGATGGAGCAGTTAACGAGTCTGGTTAATGACACCGGCACAAATTTTCTAAAAGTTTGGGCGCCTTGGCTGGCCCAAATAGATATCCAAGGGGTCAGTGCCGCTAACATATTGCTTTAATAGTAACGGACGCATTTTCCTCTGATGCGGAGAGACAATTAGGGATGTATACAAATTAACCAGACGGGACCTGACGCTAGGCCAGACAGGTAGGGAGATTGGATAGATAGGTCTAATATGGAACTATGGTCAGATAAAGGTGGGGAATTGTAGTCCTGAACCTCATCCCTGGTGTCAACAACAGTGAGCCCACCCTGCGACTCGCCGGAGAACGGAAACATCTGAAGACTGCTGCCCCCCTATCCCCCCTCTCTCCCCCTTTTTTGTATCCCTGTCTAGAGTCTTGTTTGTCAGTGCGTCTCCCCAGTGCGTCAATGTTGGTACAAGTTCAACAAAAGAGGGCGGGTGGTTACATTTATGTATGACATTGGGTTGGCAGACATTGTGATGAATGTACCATGCTCTCAATAAAAACACTTTTGGTTGGAAAAAAAAAACTCAATTTCCAATTGATTTTTTACATGTTATTGAAGCTCTCTGAACAGACACATGCAATATCGCTTGGAAACTGCACTTACCAGTTGAATATGGTCCTATAGTGTTCCTCCTGGTAACATACAGTAGAAACCCATATTCTGGCAACTACCGTAAGTCATCAAGGAGCAGGACTGATACAAAAAAATATACAATACAATATTAAAATAAATTGCTAACCCCCTACATTACCTTAGTGGCTAACAGATGTTAATGAAGGGGTTAACCACATGCCCCAGGAGACCTAACGATCCACCGCTACCCCAACATTCCCAACAAAACTACCCCCACCCTCCAGACCAGTGTTTTTAAACCTTTTTCTGATTTAGGAACCCTAGAATTATATTGTGAAATTCTGGGGAACCCTCGTTCCCGTCCCTCTCTCCCCCCTTCTTCTGCCCCCCATCCCTCTCTCGTCCCCCTCTCTTGCTCCCCATCACACTCTCACTCCCCCCTCCCTCTCTCACCCCTCATCCCTCTCTCGCCACTGTCCATCCCACTCCCCCCATCCCTTTCTCCTATCCATCCCTCTCACACTCTTCCTCTCTCTGTTTCCCCCTTATACTCCCTCATTTATGCTCTCTCACCCTTATGCTCTCTGCCCCCTCTCTACCCCTCTTCTCCCTTACACTCCTTCTCTCTCTTCTGCCTTCACACTCTCCCACACTCTCTTCTCCCCTTACACACTTCCCCTCTCTCCTACCCTTACACTCTCCCCCTCTCATCAGTTTTAGGAAATAATCATAAGGTTGTGAGATTTTTAAAAAAACAGAAGGGAAGAAAAAGTCGCTGCTTTGGTTTATAACCTATCTATTGTACATAGCTCTAATAGCACCACTTTCTGAATACATTCATTTTTAGATGTTCTCATCAAGTAACCTTTTTTTTATAACTACCTCTGCAAGCAGTATTTGTGAATTTCATTATTTGTCCTGTAAAGAGTCTTTCCTAAATTTGTACCAATAAAAGCCCCTTTAAGACCATTACATTAATAATTGTAAAGGAGAAAATGAATTTGCTATCAGTATTTGAAATGAATAGTACTTCTTGATGTAAAAATTATTGCTGGAAGACTATCTTCTTACCTAAATAGTGTGCCAAAGAAATATTCACAAAAATAAACACGTGCATTATGATTCACATTAAACAGTTATATCACATTTTTTTTCCAGAAGAAGAGCCCAACGTTACACCTCTAATGCCATCCAAATCTCAGAATGCATTTCATTATCACCAAGAACTATGTTGGCATTTAAGGAACATGACAGAATTTTTCAGAAGTGTTGATTAGTCTTTGAAGAAATGACGTGGCCTTTAAAATGGTCATAACAAATGTCTGTGTTACTTGGAAAGAACACCCATATTTAAACTAAAAAGAATACATTAAAATTGCATCATTACAATGGCTGATATTTTTACAAAGGTCAATCCACAAAAACAAACATATTAAGGACATTAATAGACATTTTTATGGAATTCAGAATGTTTCCCTTCCAGAAGTCGATATACTTTCCCCTATTTTATAAACTAAAGTTGCAAATTATACATTTGTATAAAAAGAAGATTGTACAAGCGCACATTGTTAATCCATTGTTCACCATACAGTTTAGTGAAATTATGACAAAAATGTAAAGCGGTAGCCACATGGTTGGTCACGCTGCCCTCACGAAATCCCCTGTTCATGTTTCTACTCCCGTGTGCTTGTGGAGACCCAGTAAGTAGACTAATGGCTGATCAGTATTAGTACAGTGGGGGTCACTGCTTCTGAATGGGACCCCTGCTGTGTGAACCCTACCGGTCTGCATCAGTGTGTAAACGACACACCTTGTGAGTAGACAGAATCAGTCACTCTCGCTGCATGCCTTGAACAGGTGATCGCATGGCTCTTATTTGATTTTAATAACACAGGATTTAAGCAAGGAGTCTCAAGAGCTGAACCATAATAATTACAGCCTTGGGGACCCCCTGCTTCCCGAATTACAGGCCCCAGTACGGGGTGCCGGTATCTCTGACATGTTTAAATGTCCCGTGTCACAGCGCACATGATATGGGACATTTAAAAAATGCAGAGATATACAGGAAACCCATACCTGGGCCTGTAACTTGGGATGCAAGTCACCCACCACTCTATCCCCAATAAACTAGATACTCTGGTTTAACTTTTTCATTACTTTAGTGTTGTTCTGCTCTGGAGACCAAATGCTTCAATACTGTGTTATTAAAAATAAATAAAAGCAGCTTCATTACCTTAGTCACAAGCTGCTAATGTAATGAAGGGGTACCTTCATTAGGGAGTACCTGGTCTATTAGGGTTAGATGTGGTAGGTTAAGGGGCTAGTTGACCCAGGGTGGGTGGTTAGGCCTCACGGGAAGGTTGTGGTAGTGGTTAACCCCTTATTTACCTTAGCATTTGTAACCGCTACCCTCTACCCACTACCCACCCGAGAGGTCTAACCACCCACCCTGCGGAACTACCCCCATCACCCACCCCCTGTACTCCCAAAAACAATAAAATACAATACAAACACCAATAAAAGAAAATACACACATTGTTTGTGAGTATGATTAACGATGCCCTAAATGGGCGCAAAGCTAACCACAATGGCAATGAATAGGCACTCTTCTATCCACCCCCTTCTACCACCAACAACCACCCCTCCCTCACCCAACACATACAGTACAGTAATGGGCAAAATCCCTATTTTCCAGATCTAGATAATAGTGCATTTGCCTATTAAAAATAAAAACATTTGAATGATATTTTAATGCTTTATGTTTATTGTTGTGTTTGTATTGTTATATGTATAGTAAGGCTTGTTTATTGTGAGGCCATGACCATGGCAATTGCAGTGTTAAAAATTTAATTATGCAATTAGCCAATTGAAATCACGGATAGCGTGTATATATACTATCAAGTGTCAGTGTCATTCACAACCCCTGAAGAAGTGCGCGCATGCACATGAAACGCGTTGGGAAGTTATTCTCTTGTTTTAGAGCTGTCTATGGTTAAGGAGGACACTGTGTAGCAGTTGATCAGGTCGTAAAGGGGGAGGAAAGAGAGAGGAGCATCGTTCCAGGAAGCCCCGCGGTGTGTGAAGTCACATCCGCCCGGAAGTTCCGCTTCCCAGCGACATACCATCCACCTTGAACACGAGGGAACTCTTGGAAAGGAGCTCCGGTCACCACTACTAAGGAGCATCAGTGCGATTTACATCTGTATTGCCTGTTTCCTTCTATTGTCCTGTAAGTAGGGTTTCACTTTTACCCCTCTGGACCTTGGTGCTATTCCCTGTACCCTCCGGATACCCAGCATTGTGTGTTGTTATTAAATAGCTTTGTGTTAAGATTTTAGCCTTGCTAGTGTTGTTATGTCTGTGTGTTATGTTTGTTTTGTGTTGTTAGTCCTGAATGCCCTTTGTCAACATTGATTGGCATACTGCACCATAATTTGTTTTGTTGTCTTTTCTCCATATATTGCACTACTGCATGGTGAGAGCCGTCTGTTCACCCCTTCACTGCCTATTCACTTAAGGACATTTTTGGGATTCTACACTGAATGGTTTGGACTTTTATTTGATTGATATTTATTCAATAGACTTCTTAGGCGCCGGTAATTCTTTTTTTCTATGTTCTGTTGTCTGACTGTACTGTCAGTATTTGCCAGGCTGCCCGTTTTTCACTGATATTTGGTTATTTAAGTACACATTTATTTTATCTTTAGCGCTGTTTTACACCGTCTTTTTTTCGCTATAAGAAAAGGGAATCAACATATCGACCCACTTGGGGTGACAGATCAGATAAAACTAATAGTTGTAATCATGGTAAAAACATTATAAAAATTATAATAATGGAAAGAACTTTAGACATCAGGATAGAAATCCACATACGGAAAATGAAAATAGACTTAGGCATGAGAAAGGGAGATAAACCAGATTCCACTGAAAAATAAATTTGAAGGTTTGCAAAACAAAAATGAGGAAAGTGACAATGAGGATTTTTTAGTCAGATTAGAGAAAGCGAGACAGACCATACCGGTGACACCAATCACCCACCACCTCTAGAGATAAGGAACAAAATAACAAGAAAGAGGTCAGAGTCAGAAGAGTGAGAGGAAAAACGGATACACCTATCAAAGAAACTATTCCAGATAACACAATACTAATTTAAAATTGGATTTTTAATCTATCCTCATTAACAATTGATAACTCTTATGGAAGTGCTGGGGAGGGGTCTATCTTTTGCTCCAACCAGTAAAGTCAATCATTTTGATCTATACATGGATCTGCAGAAATACATTAGAAAGCAAATGTTATACCGACACTTCATTACAGGCCCAAATATATTACCAACAATAAATAGCCATAAAAGTTCAATTACAGATACCTTTTCTATCAATGAACAAGCTGCTATAGTTCACCTGATGAATTTGGTAGATGAGGAAATTACAGATTCACAAGCGGATTTTCCAATGATGCATTCTAATCGCGAGCCAAAGTCAATATTTTATCCATACTACTCTAAAGGACACTACATTGAAATATTCAACACATTAGTAGAAAATGATTTTTTGGATCTATGTCGATCCCATGATCCAAAATATACTGTACCGACACACTTTATTCGAGCAAATACCCAGTATGTACCTGGCAGATACCTGGAATGCGCCGCTCCTCACCTCTGACAAGCCCCGTTGCATTTGCCTTCCCAGCCTGGGTTCATGCCTGGCTGACGGGCGGCTGATCTGTTAAATGTTAATGATTAGGATTTAATAGGCTGCAATGCTTCGCGTGTCTACCAGATGGCATAAATTCATGAATTGTAATGCAGTATATATATATATACTGTGCAGTATTGCAGCCAGCGGGAATAAAATGCTTCAATCCCTGCCTGGAAAATACCTCAATGCACTCGGGCAGAAAACAGTCACAAACCTCAATACACCCGGGTATACCCGAATTCGTGGGACTAGCCGAGCTCGAATAAAGTGTGTCACCAGTGTAATAGCAAGACTAACCGCACTACTAAAAAGAGAACAGTCCTTAAGAATCTTAAATCCAACACCGACATAATTGTATCCGAGGCGGGTAAGGGAGGGGGAACAGTACTCCAAGATAGAACTGACTACTGTGGAGAAGCAGGTAGATTATTGTCGGATCAAATTTCCTACGGCAAATTACAGAAGGATCCAACTCCTGATTATGTGGCTGAGTTAAAAATTAGAGAAACCCAATGCTACATCCAATATGACAAAAATACACAATAAAATACTTATATATTCTTTTGAAAAAGGGTAATTTAGTTTAACCTTTTGGCCAAAGCATTGTAAGCCTGTGAGCCACGACAAGATAGACCCTGTTCACAGGTCCTAAAACTACCAGATAAAATACTAATACAGAGGCGACAGCCTTTATTCTAAAACTTCGCCTGGCATATCGCTCTGAATACCGGGGGTCATGATGCGCTATGTTTTCCAACCGTATAGTAATTGACTCGGGTTTCTATCGTGCAGAAAATTGCATTTTAGCATTGTCTGTAATACCGTCTAGAAACTCAAGTGAGCTGTTGTCTTAAAAGTCTAATAGCATTTCAACCTACTGTACAGCCGTTCAGTTCTGCCCTCAATTAAATCCGAAATCATTATAATTAAACAGGTCAACCTTGTGTGCCGGGTGGAGCGAATGCGGAATGAGCACGAGGGATGCACGATTTATAGCGCGTGGAATACAGCAGATCCAATGACAACGGCTCCGAGAAGTTTTAGAATAAAGGCTGGCGCAGCAGTATACCTCTATTAGGATTACAATTCTCATTTACCTCTATTAGGAGGGAGAAAGACCAACAGTGGATCTATATCCAGTAAAATGAGTGAAAAATTATGCTAAGCAAGGCATAAGGGATTCAGGTGTACTGACTAAATCTGAATTTGAGAATTTATACCGTGCTACTCCCACCATCCCTATTTTTTATAATTTGCCCAAAATTCACAAGTCACTGTCTAATCCTCCTGGATTTGGAGTAGGACATGAATCCTGTAAGGATGCTTCTAATGTCCCACAGTAATTATGTGGAAAACAGATACACAATCAAAACTCCAAAAAGGAGCGGTATTAGAGGAACAGAACATATATAATAGCCTGTAAATGTCCAATGATATAGCTCAGTGTTGTGTGGTAAAATGTGATAATCCATCACATGATAACTAAACGGAGCCCTCCGAAGGAGCGGGTGGTATTTAGGCAGTTCTTAGATGGAATGCGGCGTCTCCGTGATGCTCGTATCCACGGTATATTGTTGGACTCCAACTGTCCCCGCCCCTGCTCCGCATCACGAGATCCTGACAGAAATAGACCAAAGTAACTGATGTCTTGCCGGAGCCCTCTGTGGGAACAGGGGATAGGTAGGCGATCTTTAGCTGATGTGAGGCATCCTGGGAAATCCTGTGTCCACAATATAACTCAGCCAAAGTCCCCCTGTCTTCTCCCCTGCTCCATATCGCATGATCCAGATAGCTGAAAACCACACTCGCTATGGACAAAAATAGAATTAAAGAAATCCGTGCAGTATACTCATGACCACAATTTTAGTTTGTCTCGCATTGATGTGCCTCAATCCCGATAGAATAGGTATAGAAAAGGTGATTAAGGTTTGAGCACTGCAAGAAGATTGGGCAGGAGGCAGGTAAAAATGTAATATTTATTTAATAGGCATGAAGCCAAACCACTGACATACAGGTAAGTCCTATGATGCGTTTCCTGCCTTGACGACACGTTATCACTTTGATAAAGTGCCGTCGAGGCAGGAAACACGTCAGAGGACTTACCTGTATGTCAGTGGTTTGGCTTCATGCCTATTAAATAAATAATCAATTTTTACCCACCTCCAGTCCAATCTTCTTGCAGTGCTCAGACCTTAATCACCTAGTCTAATCCACCTGGGCAACCTATTATTTCTGGTATTGATTCACTTACGGCAAATCTATCACAATATTTAGATTATTATTTGCAACCACTGGTATCAACACTCCCCTCACATCTGTTGGACACCACCTCAGTTCTAACTCTTCTCAATGATTTGACTTGGGAACCATCATATCAATTAGCCAAATTAAACTTTCAAGCACTCTATACTAGTATTCCACATAGTGGGGGGATTGAGGCGATTCATAATTATTTAGCACTGCATGGTACACAACCACTTAAACAATGTCAATTTAGCCATAACTTCATCAAATTCATATTGAAACACTGTTATTTTTTATTTAATCATTAATTTAATTTACAGGTGTGTGGCACTGCTATGGGGACATGATTTGCAATTTTTTTTGCCAACCTTTACATGGGATGGTGGGTGTCAATGTACATATGGAAAATGTGTGTATCTCCTCAACAGTTCGTGCTGTGGAGGAAGGAGATACATCGATGACATTCTCATCATCTCCATAATTTACAGGAAAAGTCACATATATCTCTGTGACAATGATGACAAGCCATATTGGTACCTTTGATTATATATATATTATATATATATATATATATATATATATATATATATATATACAGGTAAACCCCATTATAACGCGGCCCGTTATAACGCGATTCGGTTATAACGCGGTTTTCCCGTGGCTCCCGTTTAAAAAAATTTTTTTTTTTTAATTTAAATGTTTTTTTTTGCACACTGCACACACTGCACACACTCTCACTGCACACACTCTCACTGCACACACTGCACACACACTGCTCACTGCTCACTGCACACACTGCACACTGCACACACTGCTCACTGCTCACACTGCACACTGCACACAGCACACACTGCTCACTGCTCACACTGCTCACACTGCACACTGCACACAGCACACACTCTCACTGCTCACACTGCTCACACTGCACACAGCACACACTCTCACTGCACACACTGCACACACTGCACACACACTGCTCACTGCTCACTCTGCACACTGCACACAACACACACTCTCACTGCACACACTGCTCACTGCTCACACTGCACACACTGCACACTGCACACAACACACACTCTCACTGCACACACTGCTCACTGCACACACTGCACACACTGCACACTGCACACACTCTCACTGCACACACTGCTCACACTGCACACAGCACATACTCTCACTGCACACACTGCACACTGCACACACTCTCACTACACACAGCTCACAGCACA
The DNA here is from genome assembly GCF_040206685.1 of Ascaphus truei. NCBI lineage: Eukaryota > Metazoa > Chordata > Amphibia > Anura > Ascaphidae > Ascaphus > Ascaphus truei. The sequence continues at coordinate 116,824,774 of NC_134486.1, read as the reverse complement.
CAGCTCTCACAGCACTCAGATGTCAGCAGCCCACCCCCCCCTCACATGTCAGCAGCCCCCCCCCCCTCACATGTCAGCAGCCCACCCCCCCTCACATGTCAGCAGCCCACCCCCCTCACATGTCAGCAGCCCACCCCCCCTCACATGTCAGCAGCCCACCCCCCTCGCCATGGGAAGGCAGCATGAATGTAATAGGATTATCTCACTTGTCATGTACAGCCCTGCCTGAGGCATCCCTTTAAACCCTTCTCCTGCCCAAGGGTACCTGCAGCTTACTGCCTGGCCTATTGCTGGTTAACCCTTTCATTGCTGGATTTAACATCTTTTGTCCTTCAGCCGCCATTTTAACACCACACGCACACACACACACACACACACACACACACACACACACACACACACACACACACACACACACACACACACACACACACACACACACACACACACACACACACACACACACTAACCCCTTGATGGAGGATGCGTGCTGCCCGGGGATAGGTCAATACTCGTCATAGTATAGGGCAGTTAAGATATATAGGGTAAATAAGAGATCCAGATCCAGAGTGTGAGTGACAGAGAGAGAGAGTGTGGGGGAGAGAGAGAGAGTGGGGGAGAGAGAGTGGGGGAGAGAGAGAGTGGGGGAGAGAGAGAGGTGGGGGGAGAGAGAGAGAGAGAGAGAGAGAGAGAGAGAGAGAGAGAGAGAGAGAGAGAGAGAGAGAGAGAGAGAGAGAGAGTGGGGGAGAGAGAGAGAGAGTGGGGGAGAGAGAGAGAGTGGGAGAGAGAGAGAGTGGGGGGGAGAGAGAGAGAGTGGGGGAGAGAGAGAGAGTGGGGGGAGAGAGAGAGAGTGGGGGAGAGAGAGAGAGTGGGGGGAGAGAGAGAGAGTGGGGGAGAGAGAGAGAGTGGGAGAGAGAGAGAGTGGGGAGAGAGAGAGAGAGAGTGGGGAGAGAGAGAGAGAGAGAGAGAGAGAGAGAGAGGTGGGGAGAGAGAGAGGGGGAGAGAGAGTGTGGGAGAAAGAGAGTGTGGGAGAGAAGAGAGAGTGGGAGAGAGAGAGTGTGGGAGAGAGAAAGAGAGAGTGTGGGAGAGAGAAAGAGAGAGAGAGTGTGGGAGAGAGAGAGAGTGTGGGGGGGAGAGAGAGAGAGTGTGTGGGGGGAGACAGAGGGGGGAGACACAGAGGGGGGAGACTTAGGGGGAAGACACACACAGAGGGTGGGTGATACACAGAGAGAGAGAGGCTGGGTGACTGGCTGGGTGACTGGCTGGGTGGGTGACTGGGTAACTGAGTGACTGGCTGGGGCAGGGGTGACTGGGTGAGTGGGTGGGGCAGGGGTGACTGGGTGGGTGGGGCAGGGGTGAATGGGTGGGTGGGGCAGGGGTGACTGGGTGGGTGGGGCAGGGGTGACTGGGTGGGACAGGGGTGACTGGGTGGGTGGTGCGGGGGGTGACTGACACTGGGTGGTGCGGGTGGTGACTGACACTGTGTGGGGCGGGGGGTGATTGACACTGACTGGGGCGGGGGGTGACTGACACTGACTGGGGCGGGGGGTGACTGACTGGGGCGGGGGTGACTGACACTGACTGGGGTGGGGGGTGACTGACACTGACTTGGGGTGGGGGGTGACTGACACTGACTGGGGGTGGGGGGTGACTGACACTGACTGGGGGTGGGGGGTAACTGACTGACTGGGGGTGGGGGGTGACTGACACTGACTGTTAGTGGGGGGTGACTGATTGGGGGGGTAACTGACTGGGGGGGTGACTGCCTGGGGGGGTTGACTGCCTGGGGGGGGGGTGACTGACTGGGGGAGTGACTGACTGGGGGTGGGGGGGTGACTGACTGGGGGTTCATGGGTGACTGATTGGGGGGTGACTGACTGGGGGTGGGGGGGTGACTGACTGGGGGTGGGGGGTGACTGATTGGGGGGGTACCTCTGGTGTCACACACATACTCCCATACACACACACACACACACACACACACACACACACACACACACACACACACACACACACACACACACACACACACACACACACACACACATACATTCAAACACACACACACACACTCTCTCTCTCTCTACACATACAGGGGGGGGAGGAAAGGCTGTGACCAGCACCACCACCACACTCCTCCCCCACCCACCCGCGCCCATCTCCCGCTTGTGGGGGGGGGGGCAGGCCTATACCGCCCCCCAGACCTCACGCGGGCGTAGTGGAAGCTTTGGGGAGGTGGCAGGGTCGGTGGGAGGCATGTAGAGAGGTGTCCCCCAGCGGGCGCCCCAGGGGATGGTCAGCCCTGCCGTGGCCGCCACTGCCCTGCTCCCCTCGACGGCATGAAGCTAGTGGTCGGGCGGGCAGACCGAGCACCACCACCACTGCCCCGCTCGCCCCCCACCCCCCGTGACCATCTCCAACCCCGCGCGGGGATCGGCGGTTAGTCGGGGTAAGCAGGGACAGGGACAGAAGGGGGGACACCCCACTACCATCTCCTGCCCTGCGCGGGGATAGGCGGGAAGCTGGGGTAAGCGGGGACAGGGAAAGAAGGGGGGACACCCCACTACGATCTCCTGCCCCGCGTGGGGATCGGCGGGAAATTGGGGTAAGCGGGGACAGGGACAGAAGGGGGGACACCCCGCTACCATCTCTTGCACCGCGCGGGGATCAGCGGGAAGCCGGGGACAGGGACAGAAGGGTGGACACCCCGCTACCATCTCCTGCCCGGCGTGGTGATCGGCGGGAAGTTGGGGTAACTGGGGACAGGGACAGAAGGGGGGACACCCCACTACCATCTCCTGCCCTGCGCGGGATTCGGGGAGTAAGGGGGCTTGCAGGGAAGAAGCAGAGGGGCCGCAGCATGCAGAGATTGGAGAGTACTTACCCTCCAATAGATCTCCGGCCAGAAAGAATGGGCACTCATTGGGGGCGGGCTCATGTAGAGCCTGGCCAAGCGCCCACGAAGCCTGGGAGCGCGCGCCAATCAGCAGTCAGGTAGCGGGAGTTTTTTTTTTTTTTTTTCAGCGCTAGCAGGGAAATTTAAAAAAACAAGCACGTGTTCTGCTTGGGCCAATATTTACTCGCCCGGAGGTTAAATCCACCCGCCCCGGACATGTAAATGTATAGGATTGTCGAACACTGTATATATATATCTATATATATATAGATATATAAATATATATATATCTATATATATATATATATATATATAGTAGATATATAGCTAGAGAGAGAGAGAGAGAGAGAAAAGAGAACATAGAGCGCACGCCCCATAGCGTAAAAAGATAACATTTATTGGAAGGTAGGGAAAAGAGGGGTGGGGGAGGGTGGGGGAGGAATCGCACTCACAAGAGTCAATAAAATTCAGTCATTTGGGAAAATCAATATCACCGCCAATCCAGTAAGTCCACAGCAGTCCAAATGTGTTGCCCGCAATAGAGGTCTTGCTCTGTAGATACAGGAGATGATTGCTGATGGACAGAAAGCGACCTCTCAACGAACTCGCGAGAGCTCCGCAATAAGCCTGCAAAGGATCCTGGATATCACAAGGTCTGCAATCAAATCCGTGCACGATCTGACCTGACCGCCACTTGCGTGATGATGTAGTGTCGTAGCGTAGTGACGTCCCTGACGCATTTCATCGCACAAGGGCGACTTTTTGAATATGTGATCTATTATGTTTATTACTGGAATTATGTTTTATTTACATTAATTGTTTAATATTATCTTCATTTTATACAGTTTTTATATGCTCTTGTTTTCAGCACCTACATCAGACCGATCTTGTACAATTCTTCTTAATGATGGTAAAGAGTATATTTACCCTCATAAATATTCAATCTACTTTACTCCCATTTGATTCATCTATTGATCATTGAACCTATATGTCAGGGTTTCTATGATTATTACCTTTTTTGTGGATTTAATCTTTTGCTACCAATTAGGGTAGATCAAATTCAGCTGTAACAGACCGTATATTAAGTCTGATGTGGGTGCTTGAAACTAACACCTGATGAAGCAGATGTCTGAAAAACGTGTTGTGGTAGAGCATAGTGAGTGTTCTGTGCAAAATAGCCCCATGGTACCTTGCCGGTTTTGTTGAGATAGACACTGTGAAAGCTCAAGAGACGCGCTAGATAGCAACATACAGGTTACGTTACATTATGCACAACCGGAAAAGCAGAAACAACGCTGAGGCACTATTCGATCCCAGCACACGGACACTGTGCTGTCTCCTTATCTTGCTATCACCAATGGGGCAGCATGGACATCACCTTTTAAAGAACCCACTGGATTACAGATATTTTATATGTAAGTTGCTATTTGTGAACAGAAGAAAGAAAAGCTCCTTATTGTGTCGTACTAAAAGAAAACACCCTTATCTGTATTAAAAATATTTTTTATTAATGAATTGATTAAAATATATTATGCAGTGGAGTAAACAATGAACCAAATAATTTTAAAATAAATTAAAAAATGAAGGAGGTGTCTGTGTGCTGAATCTAGACGACAATGTAAATAAGGAAAACAGCTATTAGTCACTACCTTATCCCACGGCTATACCATTAGACTAACCGTGGTAATGGCTGCTCCTGTACAATTTGAGTCATCAGATAACTAATCCTATTAGACTGAGAGTGTTAGTAAAAGAAGAGGGCTACTAGCTCTGTATGTCTATATCAGTGTTTGTATGTGACTAATGTGAGATCTACCTCAACCATATGTAACCCATGTCCCCCCCCCCCCAGACACAGATGCTATATCTAGGGTGTATGAGGGCTGGCTACACGTGTTTGAGTTGTGCATACCTGCCGGTAACAGGAGGGCCTGAGCTTCCCGCGATGTTGTTGGGGACACAGGACCAGGCTTCTGGGGTAGTTGCCTCATTCTTTAAGTGGTGGTGCAGCGCCTCCATCCTCTATACCATCCTCTATACCTTCCTCCATCCTCTATACCTACCCGTACAGAAGCATAGACCCCGGTCCCAGGGTGGATGCTCCAGAATCACACAACAGTCTTTAGTAAGATCAGCAATGTCTCTCTTTATTGTCTCTAGATTGAACACAGCAGCCTTGCAGCATACAGCCGCAACAACAACAGCAATAGCAGCAGCACACACAGAGATCCCAAGGTTTACAGCCTTTCTCCTCTCCTTTCCATTGCTCCAAGAGGAACAAGATGGTCTGTGAGGGGCCGCAATACCCCAGTGCCCACATAAGAGGGTCCCCTCTGTGTGGGGGTAGATCCTCCCCATCACCCCCTCATCAGGGTGAGAGGCATTAGTTCCATCGGAGCTCTGCTCACTCGCCAACTATCATAGGCCAGAGTTCTCTTAGTATCTCTCCTGCTCCCAGGGGAGAGCTCGACCTACTCCTCTCCTCCAACTCCAAGGACAGACATCCTAGAGTAGACTCGGATGAGAACTCACTATCACTTACAGGAGCTAGCTGCTAAATAGAGTCAGCCCCACCCCTCATGATGTCAGCAGGACCTCCCCTCTGTCTCTTGCCTGCAGCAGAGTCAGGGGCCTGCATCTATCACTCAGGGCAGGGCGTGAAGGGTGAAAACCCATGATTACTACTGGCGCCTGCTCTTAACAGGACTTACCACAGTAGGAGAAAGATATGTATAGTCTGTGCTGTTTACAGGGGGCTACACATATATTAGTCCATACCTCTATGTACACATACACAGTAACTGAGCTAATTTCTGCACCTGGTGGTCTGGTGATACTGTGTATGTGTACATAGAGGTATGGACTAATATATGGTTGAGGTAGATCTCACATTAGTCACATCAGTATCCCGCATACAAACACTGATATAGACATACAGAGCTAGTAGCCCTCTTATTTTACTAACACTCTCAGTCTAATAGGATTAGTTATCTGACGACTCAAAATTGTACAGGAGCAGCCATTACCACGATTAGTCTAATGGTATAGCCGTGGGATAAGATAGTGACTAATAGCTGTTTTCTTTATTTACATTGTCGTCTAGATTCAGCACACAGACACCTCCTTCATTTTTTAATTTGTTTTAAAATTATTTGGTTCATTGTTTACTCCACTGCATAATATATTTTAATCAATTCATTAATAAATAATATTTTTAATACAGATAAGGGTGTTTTCTTTTAGTGCGACACAATAGGGAGCTTATCTTTCTTCTGTTCACAATATTAGTTATCCCAGTCAGCACCACCCCTTCACCCGTTATTGCAGTGTAGTTTCCTGTCACATACAGGATACTAACTTATCCTCCTTGCTGGTGTTGTGCGAGGTACACACTTTTCCCCAAGTTGCTATTTGTCCTTACTTTATATTGTACATTATACACTTCTTCAACCTTGGTGCACTGTGCCTTTTTTCTTCTATGTTTGATCCACCTGTGGAGTGATCTTCAGTGGAATTTTAGTGTAGGATGGGTATACCTCCATGCACAGTAGCAGCAAATGAGGTAGTTGATCTACATCAAAACCTGTAGCTCCACCACACTCCAACTCCACCACAGTACCGATCTAAGGCCTCATTAAGGGTGCAGGCTTCGGAGGAAGGGCGTGCTGCCGTGCGAGCTGCCGTGGGACACAAAGTATTCAAATTGAATACTGGTTGTCTGGGTAGCAGCTGCCCTGTCTCCGAAGCCCGGAGTTGACGCTGGCTACAGTTTCAATAAACAAAAAAATTTTTTTTGAAACTGCAGCAGCGTCACTGGGACCTCGGCAGCCAATGAAATCATTCTTGAGAATGATTTCAAGACTGCAGCATCGATCCCTAACCTCACGTCTGTAGCTCCTCCCCCTCCTCAACTCCTGAAAACGTCTGCTGGGGATGAACACACATCGCCCAGCAGACTGCCGCCCTCCCTCCCGAACGCCCTCCCTCCAACTCCTGCCTCTGGCACCCTGAACGAGGCCTAAGGGAGGTTCAACACACTGCGCAGCACCTCCGCAGACCACCTAAAGCGTCATGGCTGTCAAGGCAACGTTAGGACAAATGCGCAGAACAGCTAGCTGCTCCATGGCGGCATAAGACACACAAATGCATGTCATACATTGCGGCATACACAAAGATTCTACAGATTGAATGCTAAGAAAAATACAGACAAATATAAAAAATACAAATGGTGTGCAGTAAGCAAATGTAACATCTGCACTACATAGGCTGAGAGTATATAGTAATATACCTCAAGTCTGTTTCAATATACTGTAGAAGTCATCTGTAATAAAGCCACAGCAACAGGTCACAATGGTAACTATCTGAAACACTATAATTAAAGTGCATAAACTGCTAAACATACCAATACATGTGCAAACCCCATAAATATATAACATCATTAAGGTACTAGTTATAACTAATATAGAATAACAACCAACCATGGGTACTGTCTAATTACGTAACTATGTGTGAATCAATGTCACATCTGCCGAAATAATAATTATAGCATAGGGGGCCCCATGTAAATGTACATCATAAAAACATCAGTCAGCAATTCACAAACAGTATTAATAAGAACTAACCATGAACTAACAAAGTGAGGACAGGGAGTGAAGAAACATAAGGAAACATACATCCATACTTGGAGTGAAAATATCCACCCACGAGATAGAAACATGCAGTGTCAGAATCCTTATATAAACTATGGATAGACGGTAAGTATAAACTATGGGCTATCAAGTTTGGTATACATAAGATGTTAAAGCTCATAGCTACCAGTTACCAAACGAACAAGGAAATGAACAACAGAATGGGTCATATTACCCATAAATCATATATCTATTACAAGAAGCAACCTAAACTAAGTTCTTCATTTAGACCCTTTGGGGTCATGGTATTTAGGTTAAATATAAATTTTGCTTCCATCTGTAGTAAGATTGTGTTCCTATTTCCTCCTCTATTTGGAACATGTGCTTGTGCTAATCGGCATACATCGGAATGTCGCCAAGTTGTGTTGCAAGTTTTTGAAGTGTCTGGCCACTGGTAGATGTCTCAATTCTTCTTGGTCAGTAGTCTGTAAAATGGACTTTCTTATGGATGACCTATGTATCATATACCTATGTATTCATGTATGAATGAATCCATTCTTTCAGCATCCGGGAGGTTTTACCCACATAGTACAATCCACATGGGCATCTGATGATGTACACCACATACCTGGATTCACAATTCAAAAAATTGTTGATTTTTATGGGGTTCCACTGTGTGGGTGAGCGAAGGTCTTCCCCAAGAGAAGATACTGGCAATTAATGCAGCCCTTACATTTAGGCATGCCATGTCCTTTTGTCAACCAAGTTGTGGGTGACATATAGTTATCCACAGGACCCGATGAAGACAATGTATCTCCCAAACTTGGTCTTCTTTTATAGCAAAAAAGAGGTGGTTCTGAAAAATGTTTCCCAATTTTTTTGTCGTTAGCTAGAATATGCCAATTCTTTCTGATACTCTTCTGTATCAGTCTCGACGATGTACTGTAAGTGGAGACCACATTGAATCGATCCATCTCATGTTGTCTATTAGACGGCGTCAGAAGTTCTTCCCGAGTGGGAATTTTTGCCTTTACCAGGGCCTGTTGTATCTCATAGTTGTTATATCCTCTTTCTCTGAATCGGTCTGCCATCTCCGTTAGTGCAGTGTCCACCTCCAGTGGATTACTTGTGATACGTCTTGCTCTAAGCATTTGGGAATATGGAAGACCTTTCTTTAAAGTTGACAGATGGTGTCTTCATGCATCCAATAAGGTATTCCGGTCCGACGGTTTATGAAAAACACGTGTGCCAAGTTTGCTATTATTGATAAACACTACAGTGTGCAGAAATGTAATTTGTGTAGGGTTATGGCATTCCGTGAGCCTGATGGTGGACGGTATCTCATTAAAATGGGCTATAAATTCCAGTAAATCTTTCTCAGATCCTTCCCAGAGCATGAATATATCATCAATATATATTTTATAATGACAAAACATATATGGTAATGAGTATAAAGTTTAAATACTTGAATAATAATAGTAATTACTTGGTTGTTTAGTTAAACCCTTTGGCCAAAGCGTCGTAAGCCTGCATACCAACGTCAAGGTAAACCAAAAATGCAGGTCCTAACACTAAAGCTGTGAACCCTTCCTGTTTCCTCTGTATGAGGGGAATGAACTGCTGTGAGTTCTGTCCATTGCTGCTAGTTGTCAGAACCTCCCAAGTTAAAAAGGTGGGGAGGGGCGAGCTCTGGGGGGAGGTGCCACCTAGCCTCCATAGACAGTTACCAGTCAGAAATTAATTAACACACATTCCCAGATAGCTCAAACTCCTACATCCACCACATCATGAATATATATTTATGCCAAAATGAGTGCTACTGAGCGTGACAAATGTATATGTACAACAGAAGACACGGGTGCCCAATGCTACATCAAGTTGACAAAACATATATGGTAATGAGTATAAAGTTTAAATACTTCAATAATAATAGTAATTACTTGGTTGTTTAGTTAAACCCTTTGGCCAAAGCGTTGTAAGCCTGCATACCAACGTCAAGGTAAACCAAAAATGCAGGTCCTAACACTAAAGCTGTGAACCCTTCCTGTTACCTCTATATGAGGGGAAGGAACTGCAGTGAGTTCTGTCCATTGCTGCTAGTTGTCAGAACCTCCCAAGTTCAAAGGTGGGGAGGGGCGAGCTCTGGGGGGAGGTGTCACCTAACCTCCAGAGACTGTTACCAGTCAGAAATGTTGGTATAAATATATATTCATGATGTGGTGGATGTAGGAGTTTGAGCTATCTGGGAATGTGTATTAATTAATGTCTGACTGGTAACAGTCTCTGGAGGTTAGGTGGCACCTCCCCCCAGAGCTCGCCCCTCCCCACCTTTTTAACTTGGGAGGTTCTGACAACTAGCAGCAATGGACAGAACTCACTGCAGTTCCTTCCCCTTATACAGAGGTAACAGGAAGGGTTCACAGCTTTAGTGTTAGGACCTGCATTTTTGGTTTACCTTGACGTTGGTATGCAGGCTTACGACGCTTTGGCCAAAGGGTTTAACTAAACAACCAAGTAATTACTATTATTATTCAAGTATTTAAACTTTATACTCATTACCATATATGTTTTGTCAATTTGATGTAGCATTGGGCACCCGTGTCTTCTGTTGTACATATACATTTGCCACGCTCAGTAGCACTCATTTTGGCATAAATAAACATTAATGATGTGGTGGATGTAGGAGTTTGATCTATCTGGGAATGTGTGTTAAAAAATATCTTTTATAATGTATGATACATCCAGAGTGAGCTGCATCAGTGACAAGGTGGGTTTTTTCATATGCATCTATAAAGAGATTTGCGTATGATGGGGCCATATTAGACCCCATCGCCGTCCCCATTAGTTGGAGATAGTATGACCTCTCAAACTTAAAGAAGTTTTTGTGTAAAATCAATTCTATTAAGACCATAAGAAATTCTGCTGGTGGTCCAAGCGGAATGGGATGTCTTCCAAGTAAATCCCTGATAACATCAACTCATCCTGATGAGGAATATTTGTATATAAACTTGAGACATCTATATATATATATATATATATATATATATTTGCATACAGTATATATATCTATATCTATATATATATATATATATATATATATATATATATATATATCTATATATCTATATATATATATATATATATATATATTTATATAGATATAGATATATAGATATATATTTATATAGATATATATATAAGTATATATATAGATATATATATATATATATATATTATATTTTTAAGTTTAAAAAAAAAACTTTATCTATTTTTTATTGGTTGACATTATAGCGCACCCATTTTTTATTTGCATTTCCTCTTGATCTCTCCGACCTGGAGGTGCAGCTTTTATACTGTACGTCAACTACTATATATAAATATAAAAAAAGTGTTATATAGAAAATAATACATATCTACCTGTTTAGACCTACTATTGGTGCATATTCACATAGGAATATGGTTAGTTTTATGTCAGGTAATGATAGATACCTAAAAAGAAAAAGTTTGACAAAGGGTATTTTGAACCATTATTCTCCACGAGGCGCGGTGATGCGGAGCACAGCCAAGCATAAGGATGTGACAGGATTCAGCAATGTTGTTAAAAACACTTCTTTATTGCGACATCATGGTGCAGACAAACAAGGAGAAAAAAGGGTGAATTATCACACTTCCGGTTTCCGGAACAAGTTGAGATATCCAATTTCAGGCAGGCAGTATGATCTATAAGAAGGGGGGCCCAGCACACTATCTCTACTCTCTGACGAAGCGCAGAGCAGGCGTGAAACGCGTAAGAGCGAGACCCCCTATCCCCCTTTTTTCTCCTTCTCTGTCTGCACCATGATGTCGCAATAAAGAAGTGTTTTTAACAACATTGCTGAATCCTGTCACATCCTTATGCTTGGCTGTGCTCCGCATCACCGCGCCTCGTGGAGAATACTGGACTAATTACCGCAGATACACGCCCCTCAGAAGAACCCAGGAACGTCTATGTGAGTTACCCATTTACTTATTGGGAGACACCCTATAGGTTATTGTTTGCGTTTTTAGACCTTGTCCTTATTGGCAGTGATGTAGTGGAGCTAATCATTCTCCATTTACACCACTAACCAGGACTTTATATATAGGTCTATATTATACGCCTACCTACATACCTGTTTACTCACCTTAAGATGACCTCACCTGTTTGATTTTCTTCAATCAAGATATGCACTGATTATGCTACAAACTTTCTACCTATAGTCATTAGAGCACTATTCACTGGACTCTGTTCAATTACCTTGCATCTGTATTTTGAACCATACCTCCACAATAATAGAGGAGGAACAAAATTGTGATCTCTCCTCAGAATTTAATAAAGTAGAAAAAAAATTAAAAGTTGAAGCACGTCAATGGGACTTGGTATTCTTCAAAAAATATCTAGAGGAGAGGAGAATCCCGAGGGGTTTAAGAATCCTAAAAAAGCCCACGTTTGAAGATAAAGGGCCTCATGCAGTAAGCGTCGATTATGTGAAATCGGCAATCTTACCGATTAGTCATGTTATTGGCGATTTTTCCTCTCCGTATGCAGTAAGTGCCGAATACATTCAAAATCAACCCGAAAACAAATCCGCCCACTCTCACGATGATTAGCCGATCACACACAGGTGTATCGGCGTGCGTGGCGCGGTGCTGTTAGGTTGCCCAATCACAAATCTTGCTGAATCAGGCGAAACAAGCATGTTTTGGATTGCGCGCCATATTTAAAGGCAACGTGTACTGCTATTCATTCTCTGTGTTGTTGGGAGTGAGAGAGAGAGAGACGCACAGAGCTGGCTGTTTGAAGATTTGCATATTGACTGAGAGACTTGTTGTGTATTGGGTGAGCTTTGTCCATTGTTGTTTTGTTTACATCTTTGTCTTGTTTTATATGTGGAAGTGTTTCGTGTGATTGGCTGTACATTTCTTGTCTGTTTTTTGTGAGTGCTGGAAGTATGCCCGCAAAGCGTGGGAAGAGTGATGCTGGTGGGAGTGGGAGTGCTACTCGTGCGAGTACGCGTCGGAGTGAACGTACTGTTCAGGGGAGTGATGTTGCTGAGAGTGAGAGTGGTGTTGCAGGGAGTGGGAGTGCTGGTGCTGCGAGTGGTGTTGCTGGGAGTGGGAGTGCTGTTGCTGGGAGTGGGAGTGCTGTTGCTGGGAGTGGGAGTGCTGTTGCTGGGAGTGGGAGTGCTGGTGCTGGGAGTGCTGGTGCTAGGAGTGTGAGTGCTGTTGCTAGGAGTGGGAGTGCTGGTGCTAGGAGTGGGAGTGCTGGTGCTAGGAGTGGGAGTGCTGGTGCTAGGAGTGGGAGTGCTGGTGCTGGGAGTGCTGCTGGTGGCGCAGTTGCTGATGGGGTGTCTGGTGGTGGCGTGCTTGCTGGTGGGCAGCTTTTGGAGGCTCTTCCATTGGAAGAAGGAGAGTCCAGTCAGCACCAGCCAAGCTCTGACCCTAAACCTGCTCGGAAGAAACGTGTGGAGAAGCCACGTAATCCTCGCTTCAATGACCAGGAAAATACAGCTCTTGTCACTGGCATTCTGGAGCACTATGACAGTATATATGGACATTTACTAGGTAAGTGTACCTTTACATTTATTATTCAAATACATGTGATCCTAGGTCATCAGAGTTTTGTTCATATGCAAATATGGGTTCACAATATCTTTCTATGTTAATTAGTCTGGAAACACAGCTTTTTATCATGCGTTACAAGGACAACTAAACACAGGCGGTCAATTTGCCATAACTGCATACAATATGAATGCAAGCTTGCTTACATGTATAGGTTTAGTAGTGAATGCTCATGTGCTTCACATATTACACCTAAAACTGCATGTTTGCTTTCTCTTGGAACAGCTAGCAGTGTAGGAAACTGGTGCTTCTATTATTATTAATTTACCTCATATATTTTATATGTTTTTCAAGGGCGGACAAGTTCAGCAAGCAGAAAAGAAATGTGGGACACAATAGTCATTGGTGTCAATGCGTGTGGGAATCATGTGAGGGACAAGCGGAGTTGTCACAAGAGATTTGATGATATTAGGTCCAAATTGAAAAAGAAAATACAACACCAACGCGTGCATGCTACTGGCACTGGAGGTGGGCCCACACCACAACGTCTCATATTAAGTCCATTGGAGGAGCTGCTTCGGGCAAAATTACTTCCCGTCGTCGTGGAAGGCTTACCTGGTGACCGTGATATTGGAATTTATCCCTCACAATTTCCACCAGGTGAGAAATATTAATGTACTAGGCGTGTCGTTGCTTACAGTTATTTTGCATATTTACACTGCTTTTTATACTGTCTTCACAATATAAGCATACCTGCATCTATATATGTATATGTCTGATTCTGTATATATATATATATCTAAATAGACATATATGTTGTAGTCCTACTAAAAGCAGTAACTAATATAGCACATGCCATTGCGTGCTCATTTACATGTGAATTCCCAAAATGCATTGCTGCAGTGGAAGCAATTGATGGTGGGCGAAGATGGGGAACAACAGGGTAGTACACATGTGTAACACATGTTAATGAGAAATTATTACTAGCTACAGGTACAGAACATAAATATGTAGAATATTATTGTGTATTTTATTTATTTTACTCCGACAAACATGACATTACTGCCTATTTTAAGCATGCATCAAATATATTGCATGCAACGCTAAGGTGATAGGTTGCTCATGTATGAAGCCTGCCAGGATATGTAGCGACCTTCTTTGTCCTTTTTTACTGTTTTAACAGTAAAGGGGATCTTATTGTGGAAAAGTATAGCTATTCCCTTTTTTTTTAGGGGGGGCCGAGGAGAGGTAGAACTGAGAGTATTGTTTATCCATATAGCGGGGGGCGCTCTTATCACTAAAGTGAGTCTCTTGGAGCATCAATATGTCGGCGCCTCTTCTCTTATATTCTGTAAATGCCAATTTGCATTTCATGGGGCAATTGAGACCTTTTACGTTATGTGAAATAATGTTAAGGGCCATCTAATGATAACAGGTGTGGAATGCGGATTGTGCACCAGGTTCTTACCCCGTTCCTGGGGCCAGGATCTCCATCTGTTGGATTGACTGGTGATGTGGTGATAGAGGCTCCAAGTGGATCCATGAGGGCGGCTCCTCTCTCCGTGGAGGTAGGGAAAGGGGGGGGGATGGGCGAGGGGGGGTTGACATGTGAGGGTGGGGGAGGACGGGGAAACAAGCAACATACAAAAAAAATAAGAATAGCATTGTCAGTTTCAACAGTGTAATGCTGTTGGTAAATATATACATGTTTAGCAGGAACCCACTTGGGGCAGCCCGAGTGGGGACCTTGTGCCCATAGGTATGGCTCAACAGATCATCCGCAATGTTGGATTGATTTGTGTACCGAGGGACCAGCCTCCTAGGGACTTGAACACGGCCCATCTCAGGGGATTGGGTCGAGGTTGGTGACGCCTACAGCGGGGGTAGACCCCGTCAGCGCATCTCTAAACAATATTTATGTTAACTTGTACCGGCAGTACATCCATTAATAACTTTTGTAGATAACTTAAAAGTAGAATATTTATAAACACCTCACTCAAACGGCAAAGTGAGAATGAATTCAACAAGGTAGGATTAAATGTGCAGGGGTGATTGAAAAAACCTAGCTCGGAACCTACTCTTTGATTCTTGAGTGACCTTGAATGACCATACCCCTAACTCTATGTTAAGCCTCTGCACCCCTCATAACCTTATCTCTATTTATAGCTAATCCTAAGCCCCTTTGGCATCATCACCCCTGCCCCTGGTTTTTAAGAGGCCTCAGCATGGAAAACTCCCTTCAGATCCTGTTTATCGCTAATTCTGGCTGTGTATCTATGTCTGTCCTATATAAGGTATGCTTAAGGGAGGGGGCATGCTCAAGGGAGGGGGGATGGGGCAGGCCTTTCGTACAGCATAGGTATCCCGTGGGGAGGGCCTCAGATATTACATCTGTATTTGCTATCCTGTCCGCACCATCCCACCCCCCCTCTGATAGATAATTTTAGTTTCAGGATATACGCTTCTTATGCACCCCCCCCCCTCCGCCCACCAGCAACATTGTTTATTTAGAACTATTGTGATGTTTGGACACAGTTCCGTTGTGCCTCCATGGCCTTGCAGTGTGCACTGTTTCCTCTGGATGTGAGGCGTCCCGGGCCCAGCCCGCCCGCCGCTCACCTCCACTAGCAACTTTCTTTATTTAGAAATATTGTGACGTTTGCACACAATTCCGTTCATAGGCATTTAACCCTTTTACTTATGGAAGCGTTTTGTGAGACGTTCGAGGTGTCTTTGGTAATGATGAATTAAATGTAGTCACAAGTCCAGGATCCACTTTATGATTCCTTACCTTTTTACCAATCTACATGACTTTATTTTTTTAAACTGAAATTTAAAAAAAAAAAAAATAAACAAAGATGTATAGATTTAGAATCGCATAGATCACTATGGTGCTGCTGGGTAGGAGGGTGAAGGTTTGGTGACTGACCCATTGACTGACCCCCCCCCCCTCCTGAGCCCCCGGCCCAGCCCGCAACCCCGCGAGATCCCGTAGGCGAGGGGGAGGGACCCGGAAGGGGAGGGACCCGGAAGGGGATGGACCCGGGAGAGGGGGAGAGGCCGCCATCCTGCAGGCTGCCAGAGAGCCGAACAGAGGCACGCCCAGAGGATCCGCGCCTTTACTTGGAGGCCCCCCCCCCCGAGCCCTCCCCCCGAGCCCCCGGCCCAGCCCGCAACCCCACGAGATTCAGGAGACAAGAGGGAGGGACCCGGAAGGGGAGGGATTTGGAAGGGAAGGGACCAGGGAGAGGGGGAGAGGTCGCCATCCCGCGGGCTGCCAGAGAGCCGAATGGAGGCGTGCCCAGAGGATCCGCGCTTTTACTTGGAGGTTCCTGCTCAGCCTGGGGGTAGAAGGAGGGAAGATGGCCGCTGATCCAAAACCTGCGACGGGTCGTCGGGGGCTCCGAAGTTGTCAGCACCAGACCTCTGGACAGGATCATCTTCACAGCAACAGGATCCGAAGGGGCAGCACTTCTTTGTGAGTCAGAAGGTGAGTCAGGAGGGGCGCCATTACTCCGAGGAGCTTCATCTGGTCAGTAGTATACTGTCCAGGTCTTTGCGCAGGGCCCAGAGTTCTGACTTGAAAAATTTTCTCATCTCCCCACATAGTTCGTTGATGTCCTTAACTCTGGCCCATTCCTGGTCCCCAGCTCCGGAGGGGGGTCTGTTAGTCCCCAATTCTGTGTCTGTGTCAGGCTCTAAAACCTCGCTGTTGGGAGACTGGGGGGGAAGTCTGTCTCTGTTCTTACTCTCCTTGCCTTTCCCACCCGTTGCCATTGCTGCAGGGGACTTGCGAGGGGTTTAGTGAAAGTAGCTTGCTACCGAGGTGACTCTTTTGCACCTTCTTGTGGTCAGCAGCATCCCACGCTGTTCGGATACCTGAGGTTGTCTTTTTTGTACATTTTTGTGCAAAAAATGCCGATATTTAGTTAAATGTTTGCACCAACGGGCTGGAGCTCAGTTATCAAGTATCCATGCACCACCGTTCCCAGGCTCCGCCTCCGCAGAGGGTAGATTTCTAATGGTATATGGCTCGATCGCGATTACGGCGATCGCCCTGGTCAACATCTATGCGCCAAATGAAAATCAAACAGAATTCCTAAAAACAGTGTTAGAGAAGATTGATCCTAACTACCTATCCTTTTTGATTATAGGTGGGGACTTTAATATGGTGATAAACTCCACTGATGACAGAGTCTCACCTTTGAATCGCTCGCAAAGAGCATCCTCCCAGAAAATGGAGAGACAATTCAAAGCGATTACTAGGGAATACTCTTTAATGGACATTTGGAGAATCTGACACCAGGGCCAAAGAGACTACACCTTCTATTCGGCGCCACACCAATCATACTCTCTGATAGACTATTTTTTTGCTACCAAAAATGTTCTGGAAGCCTCCACCAATTCGGAAATAGGCCGCCTTTACTTGGTCAGATCATGCCCCTATCACAATAACTCTGTCAACCCCGTTTCAAAAATTGACCTCCTACACTTGGAAGCTGAACGACTCCCTACTGAACCATCCGGTAGTAGAAAAAGAAATTAAAGCGGCTCTTAGGGAGTACTTCGCTCTCAATGCAGGCACAGTCGAATCCCCGGCGGTTCTCTGGGAAGCCTTTAAGGCAGCAATCAAGGGAACTTTTATATCAATTGCATCCCACAGAAAGAAGGCCAAGGTAAAATTAATAACGGATCCGACAAATAAAATTATAAAGCTGGAACAGCAGCATAAATCCAACCCCTCGAAAAAAATCTACAAAACCTTGACCGCAGCCAGAAACGAGCTAAAACAGTCCCAAATGGAAGACGTGGAAAAAGCCCTCACATGGACTAGTCATAAATACTATGATAAGGGCAACAAGGCCGACAGACTTTTGGCTAGCAAACTAAGAGGTATACAGAAACGCTCCCAGATCACTGCGATAAAGAATGTATAGGGGGAAATAATCTATAATGAGCAGAAAATAGCGGAATAATTTACCGCATTCTATACCAAACTCTATAACCTTAGGGCTGAGGGAGGGAATGCGGGGATACCCACCTCTGAACCCAT
The DNA here is from genome assembly GCF_040206685.1 of Ascaphus truei. NCBI lineage: Eukaryota > Metazoa > Chordata > Amphibia > Anura > Ascaphidae > Ascaphus > Ascaphus truei. Next base: position 116,806,617 of record NC_134486.1, on the reverse strand, counting down.
TAGTAATTATCTATCGGATTGCCTCCTGCCCACATTGACAGAGGAGGAAAATCTGATACTCAATGCAAAGATCACCCAAGAAGAGTTGGCTAGCATTATAGTGTTCTAAATAAATATGTTATGCGAGTATGGACTGAAATGAGAGCAAATATATTGAAGCATTAGAATCTTTTTCCAGTTTAGTACACAGTAGTTTAAAAAGTGTCTGCAGTAAACTGTTGCTAATCATTTCCATCTGTTCATAATTTAAGTTGCATGCTGTGGCAGATATAAAAAAGTAAGTCTAGGCAATGTTTTATGTAATATTACAAAACATTCACTGAAGCACAAAAGTTGGCACAACTTGCTTCAGTTACACAGTTAACATTGTACAATAAGTAACAACGAATATGTTTTAGTGTACAGTAGAGGCAACTCTTATTCGAACAAAAACCAGTGGCAATTCCCCAAAAAACCCAGGAAACACCCAGGTACATTCTGAATACATGCCTTAAACTTTCCTTAAACTAGCCCCAGCATTTCTGCATTGATTAATGGCCTATCAGATTAACAGCAGGGGTCCCTGGCAGTCCCATTCAAACCGAATTAGAATGCCAGGGATCCCTGCTGTGTTAATCCTATGGGTCGTTAGTCAATGCAGAAATGCCTTAAACGTGCCTCAAACTAGCCCAGAACATACCCAGCACATACCCAGCACATACCCAGAATGTAAACCAGCTAGTTTACGGCAAATGTTAGAATAAACGTTGCCTCTACTGTATATACGTAGTTACAGTAACACAATTGGAAAATGGGTCTGTAATGTTATTGCTCCTGAAGTGGGTAAAATTGGTTTCAATCTTAGCACTAATTATTATCACGAATGTAACAACTGAGGACATACTGAAGAAAGACGAATGTAAGCATTTTCCACAAATAAAACAGTGAAACCGGTTGGCAATAGAGTATTGATAAATTGTGCTGGAGGACCTCAGTGTACAATAAATTCAAATGGCGAAAGTAATTCAAATAACTGGATGCGGATGCTGTCAATACTGTATCTAATGTCAGTGTTTCACATTTTATTAAAAACTAGTATGTATTTAACATTAACTTAATTTCTGAGTGTGGTACTGGATGGCACATGATGGCAGCTCTGTGCTGCAAAACACCAGATTGTAGCTTTTCATATACAGTATGATATATTCTGCAATTGAAGTCGGGACAGATAACAAGGCAACTCTATCTGAGATCTATGAGTATATCATAGACAAGTATGAATATTTTAAAAATTTCACCAAAACAGCAAGGGTGGAATAATTCTATCAGACACAACTTAAGTTTGAATGATTGCTTTATTAGAACATGTCCACGTACCGGCAAGAAAATGGGTTGCTGGTCGCTGCACTCATCTTGGGTGGGTACGTTCGATCATGGTAACTTCCAAAGGAGAAAGATATCGATCAGAACCAAGAGATTAAATAATCAAAACTTCACGAGCCAGTCCCTCCAATTTGCCACCACCCGCTTATCAGCTCCAGTCTGAGTGCCTGCTTTAATACCAATATCCCTACCAGTACGGGCCAACCAAACTGAAACCCAGATGAAACTAGATCCCATCTTATTTGCACAACCTGAGTACCTGCCTCAACAGGATTATGGGCCTCATGCAGTAAGCGTTGATAAGGTATTTTTCGGCATTTTATAGCCAAAATTGGGTTTGAGATTCAGTAAGCGCCGATAAGTGCTTGATTTCGGCAGGTTTCGGAGCCGATAATTTGGTTATGGCCAGTCGGCTGCAGATAAGCCTGTTTTCGCCACTGATCGCCACTTTTGTAAATCGACTGGATTCAAGAAAAAAAATCAGCTTATCGGGGCTGATCGGCACTACGAAATTGAGATGTTATGGCCAATTTCTCCCGCCAACTAAAGTTGGCAGTTTGGAGGGGAGAACGATCGCTAAGGCTGCCGGAACGGCACTTAGAAAAAAAAAATCTTCTGTACATCAATGGAGTCAATGGAGCGGGGACGCATAACAGTATAGTACTGTTTACGTTTCATTGCTCACAATACAAACGTAATTTGCATTACAGTGTGGGGGCATTCCCTGCATTGTGTCACAGCTGACGTGTATTATTTGCATAACATTGTACTTTTACATGTTTTCAGCATTTGCGTGTCACATTACTCATCATGTGATGATGTGTCAAGGGAAAATACTATACTCAACTCTTAAAGGAGAACCTCACATCATATCACACATTTTACTGAAATGAGCGACAATTATTTACATGATGTTACACATGTCACACATGTCACACATACACCGTATATTCATGTTCCTTTACATTACACAATGCTTTTAATGTGTGACGCATCTTTAAACGTTCATGTACATCTGTCTTCTCATGTTTACATCTAGTTTTGGGTCCTCCCTATTTTCATGACGTCACTTATTGGACGCTCAATCACATTGCATGTTTACATTGTAACCGTAGCATTACAAGCACTTCAACCTAACTTATACACACATGTACAGTAATTCATCATTGGGACACCTTGTAAACTCATTCTATAGCAACTATCCTCATTACAGAAATGCATGCATATGCACACGACTATTCATTGTTGTCAACATGTGACAATAACATGGCTAATTACACATGTTACACCAAACTTTTCCCACATCAATCTCAGCCTTTTTGTCTAATTACATGACTGACTGTTGCGTTCACAAGTGTTACATGCATTGCACATTAAACTATTTATTTTCAAGCAATCTTTGTACAAAGCTTCACATCACATCATTGGCAAATATCATCATTCCCTGCAGAATACACACAACAAATACTTCTAAGAACAACTGCACACAGCTTGCCACAGAAGTACTTTATTATGTTAATGTAACACCTTGCATTTTACTATGTTTTGACATCATCACATACCTATTTAAAGGACGCACATTACCTGCTCATTCACAGCTACTCATTTCAAAATGTTGCGATTGTTTAGGAGACGGAGGAACATTCTTTTCTATGACATGCTTGCTGATCAAGAGAATGATATAGGGCAAGGGAGGGACAGACCGAGGGACAGTGACAGGGACAGTCACGTGGATACGACAGGGACAGGGAGAGGGACAGGCCGAGGGACAGGTAGAGGGACAGGAGATCAGAGGAGAAGACAGAGGAGACAAGTTGTGCCTCGTCCGCGTGTGTACAGGGAGAGAACCCTGTTAGATGGGATGAGTGAGGAGGAGATAGTAAGTCGCTATCGTTTGAGTTCAGCAGCAATCTTATCTCTTTATGAGGAGATAAGGGGAGATTTAGATTTTTTCACAGCCAGAGGTCGTGCAGTCCCTGGGCTTGTTAAAATGCTGTGCTCATTACATTATCTTGCTTCCGCGTCATACCAGACAACTGTGGACATAGTGGGCGGGGTCTCGCAATCTACATTCTCGCGGGCCTTTACCCAGTTTCTCTATGCACTCAATAGACGCGCTAGGAATTATATTCATTTTCCTACAGAGGCAACAGAGTGGCTGGAAGTCAGGACTGGCTTTTATAATATAGCAGGGATACCATGTGTGCTGGGTGCAATCGATTGCACACATGTTGCTTTGATTGCACCTAGTCAGAGTGAGCATGTGTACCGCAATCGTAAGCACTACCATTCACTCAATGTACAGGTGGTATGTGATGCCACGATGAGGATAATGCATGTGGTACCCAAATTCCCTGGTTCCAGTCACGATTCCTCTATCCTGAGGAACTCTTCAGTCTTCCATGCGTTCGAAGAGGGACATTTTGAACATGGTTGGCTGCTGGGTGAGTACAGATTTACATGTTCTAACACAAAACACATTTTTATTTAGGAATGTTGGCATTGTAGAATTTGATCACTAATGTCAGCTTATGTGTGCTCCATTCATTATAGGTGACTCAGGATACGGAATTAGGCCGTGGCTCTTGACTCCGGTGCTAAACCCTCAAACTGAAGCAGAGGAGAGGTACAATGCAGCCCATATATCTACAAGATCTGTTATAGAGAGGACATTTGGCCTACTCAAGACCAGATTTAGGTGTCTGGACAGAACTGGTGGGGCTCTTCTATACAAGCCTCAAAAAGTGTCTGATATTATCCTTGCCTGTTGCATTTTGCACAATGTTGCACTCAGGCACAATGTACAATCAGACCTAGCTGAGCCTTTGGTAGACGAGCATCCCACCCATGTAGCTGCTGAAAATGAACAAACAGCCAGTGGTGGCCAGACACGCCAGAATCTCATCAATTCATTTTTTTCTTGTAAGTAAAAACATATATGTTCCAAGTTCTACTTTTATAGTTAAATTATGTTATCTTAACAATAATGTTTTTTTATATAACCTTCTGTTAGGACACAGATGAATATGGGTTGCACACCTTTCTTTTCTCTGCTGTGTGCACAAAGGGATGTGGCACCGGTATGTTATTGTTGCACAGGTTATATAATCCCTCTTCAATTGTACTTTAGTTGTGTGTATGTGAATACAACTGGGGTAACAAAGCACTAATATTTTAGCATTGTGTTGTTCCTTATGCTAAGAGAATACACATATTATGCCCATACTCATTCATGCTTCTAGTATGCTTACATACAATGTTATTGGTGCAGTGTAACATGTACATCCATATGATGTGTACACCAGGCTGATTTACATTTTGAATGTGATTAAATATACATGGTGTTGCACATTTAACACCAGGTAAAAACACAGTTTAGGTAGCACTAACTATATGGATAATCAATCCCTAAATTAGGGGGCTGCCTATATACTAAAAACTGACCCCCTGGTCAGATAACAAGAAAGGAAAAAAAAATCCCTGAGGAAGAGAGCAGCTCGCTCTCGAAACGCATAGGGTTAATTCGTGGGGACCTGAACCAGTGCATTGCAATTGCCTGCAAGTTCCGTGACGAATCTGCTGTTGACAATCATTTTATCCGCTCGAATCTGCTGTTTGGAAAGTACCAACTACCGCGAGGAGAGAACGCCAGTGCGGAGGGAGGCCCACGCTGTCTAGCGTGCACAGCTTTTCTTTTGGCCCAAAACTCGGCGCAGCAGCGGTGGGAGCTGCACAAATCTACTGTGCTAAACCTGCCAAGCTGCGGGGAAACGAGTATCCAGAGAGGCACACACAGTCTGGCGTGCTGCAACCATCTCCCTGGCCCTGATCCTGATGCGGTAGCAGTGGTAGCTGGAAAAAGAGAGGGGATACTCTCAGATATATCCACTGCTTGTATATATCTTTCGTCCGGTGAGTGGGCAATCCACCCAGTGCAGCTGTTGCATGGTCCCATATTAATTGTCCTTAATTGTTACCCATTGTAATTTTCATTTGTATATGTTTTGTATGTCCAGTGTTTTAATTATTTTATTAAATGTTGTTATTTTCAATTCACCCTTGATCTCAGCTGATATATAATTAGTATTATTATATGTTGTTTGTTTTAACAGTATTACACTATGGGCCTCATGCAGTAAGCGTTGATAAGGGAATTATCACCATTTTATAGCCAAAATTGGGTTTGAGATTCAGTAAGCGCCGATAAGTGCTTGATTTCGCCAGGTTTCGGAGCCGATTATTTTGTTATGGCCAGTCGGCTGCCGATAAGCCTGTTTTCGCCACTGATCGCCACTTTTTTAAATCGGCTGGATTCAACAAAAAAAATCAGCTTATCGGGGCTGATCGGCACTACGAAATTGAGATGTTATGGCCGATTTCTCCCGCCAACTAAAGTTGGCAGTTTGGACGGGAGAACGATCGCTAAGGCTGCCGGAACGGCACTTAGAAAAAAAAAATCTTCTGTACATCAATGGAGTCAATGGAGCGGGGACGTATAACAGTATAGTACTGTTTACGTTTCATTGCTCACAATACAAACGTCATTTGCATTACAGTGTGGGGGGCATTCCCTGCATTGTGTCACGGCTGACGTGTATTATTTGCATAACATTATACTTTTACATGTTTGCAGCATTTGCGGGTCACATTACTCATCATGTGATGATGTGGCAAGGGAAAATACTATACTCAACTCTTAAAGGAGAACCTCACATCATAGCACACATTTTACTGAATTGATCGACAATTGTTTACATGATGTTACACATGTCACACATGTCACACATACACCGTATATTCATGTTCCTTTACATTACACAATGCTTGTAATGTGTCACGCATCTTTAAACGTTCATGTACATCTAAATTCTCATGTTTACATCTACGTTTGGTCCTCCCTATTTTCATGACGTCACTTATTGGACGCGCAATCACATTGCATATTTACATTATAACCGTTGCATTACAAGCACTTCAACCTAACTTATACGCACATGTACAGTAATTCATCATTGGGACACCTTGTAAACTCATTCTATAGCAACTATCCTCATTACAGAAATGCATGCATATGCACACGACTATTCATTGTTGGCAACATGTCACAATAACATGGCTAATTACACATGTTACACAAAACTTTTCCCACATCAATCTCAGCCTTTTTGTCTCATTACATGACTGACTCTTGCGTTCACAAGTTTTACATGCATTGCACATGCAACTATTTATTTGCAAGCAATGTTTGTACAAAGCATCACGTCACATCATTGGCAAATATCATCATTCCCTGCAGAATACACACAACAACTGCACACAGCTTGCCACACAAGTACTTTATTATGTTAATGTAAAACCTTGCATTTTACTATGTCACCTGACATCATCACATACCTATTTAAAGGACGCCCATTACCTGCTCATTCACAGCTACTCATTTCAAAATGTTGAGATTGTTTAGGAGACGGAGGAACATTCTTTTCTATGACATGCTTGATGATGAAGACAATCATATAGGGCAAGGGAGTGACACACCGAGGGACAGTGACAGGGACAGTGACGCGGATACGACAGGGACAGGGAGAGGGACAGGCCGAGGGACAGGGAGAGGGACAGGAGATCAGAGGAGAAGACAGAGGAGACAAGTTGTGCCTCGTCCGCGTCTGTACAGGGAGAGAACCCTGTTAGATGGGATGAGTGAGGAGGAGATTGTAAGTCGCTATCGTTTGAGTTCAGCAGCAATCTTAGCTCTTTATCAGGAGAAAAGGGGAGATTTAGATTTTTTCACAGCCAGAGGTCGTGCAGTCCCTGGGCTTGTTAAAATGCTGTGCTCATTACATTATCTTGCTTCCGCGTCATACCAGACAACTGTGGGCATAGTGGGCGGGGTCTCGCAATCTACATTCTCGCGGGCCTTGACCCAGTTTCTCTATGCACTCAATAGACGCGCTAGGAATTATATTCATTTTCCTACAGAGGCGACAGAGTGGCTGGAAGTCAGGACTGGCTTTTATAATATAGCAGGGATACCATGTGTGCTGGGTGCAATCGATTGCACACATGTTGCTTTGATTGCACCTAGTCAGAGTGAGCATGTGTACCGCAATCGGAAGCACTACCATTCACTCAATGTACAGGTGGTATGTGATGCGACGATGAGGATAATGCATGTGGTACCCAAATTCCCTGGTTCCAGTCACGATTCCTCTATCCTGAGGAACTCTTCAGTCTTCCATGCGTTCGAAGAGGGACATTTTGAATATGGTTGGCTGCTGGGTGAGTACACATTTACATGTTATAACACAAAACACATTTTTATTTAGGAATGTTGGCATTGTACCATTTGATCACTAATGTCAGCTTATGTGTGCTCCATTCATTATAGGTGACTCAGGATACGGAATTAGGCCGTGGCTCTTGACTCCGGTGCTAAACCCTCAAACTGAAGCAGAGGAGAGGTACAATGCAGCCCATATATCTACAAGATCTGTTATAGAGAGGACATTTGGCCTACTCAAGACCAGATTTAGGTGTCTGGACAGAACTGGTGGGGCTCTTCTATACAAGCCTCAAAAAGTGTCTGATATTATCCTTGCCTGTTGCATTTTGCACAATGTTGCACTCAGGCACAATGTACAATCAGACCTAGCTGAGCCTTTGGTAGACGAGCATCCCACCCATGTAGCTGCTGAAAATGAACAAACAGCCAGTGGTGGCCAGACACGCCAGAATCTCATCAATTCATTTTTTTCTTATAAGTAAAAACAGATATGTTCCAAGTTCTACTTTTATACTTACATTATGTTATCTTAACAATAATGTTTTTTTATATAACCTTCTGTTAGGACACAGATGAATATGGGTTGCACACCTTTCTTTTCTCTGCTGTGTGCACAAAGGGATGTGGCACCGGTATGTTATTGTTGCACAGGTTATATAATCCCTCTTCAATTGTACTTTAGTTGTGTGTATGTGAATACAACTGGGGTAACAAAGCACTAATATTTTAGCATTGTGTTGTTCCTTATGCTAACACAATACACATATTATGCCCATACTCATTCATGCTTCTAGTATGCTTACATACAATGTTATTGGTGCAGTGTAACATGTACATCCATATGATGTGTACACCAGGCTCATTTACATTTTGAATGTGATTAAATATACATGGTGTTGCACATTTAACACCAAATACACACTTTGCTGTGTTGTTTACGGTACTGAAGATGGCATGTCAATGTTTGCAATTTATATATTGTTCCTTTGCATTATAGGTATATCTCCAGTATGACTGATCATGGTATGTATATTTGCTGACATCTCTCATAAGATGTGCCTACCTCAATCTTCCTATAATTATTTGAAGTAAAAACACAACATATTGTTTTAAAGACAAATGTAACATACATGTACTTTCTGTATCATGTATATGCATTTAGCTACTCTTGAGCTTTCATGTGCATTGTATTCGAAAATGATTACTCACATTTTATCACATTTTATGTATGTTTCCTTATAAATTCCATTCATGTAATATAGAGCTGTTTGGAGAAAAGGGGATAACTGTACTTATTTGTTTACTTACGGGAGCTCATTCATCACGGATGAAATTGACTGATCATAACACTCCATGCATGAATGCCTGTAATCACAACAATGCGTACTACATCTTATATTTAGCAATGTAGGTGTTTTTTAATGCTAGGAATTAATAGTCAACATGAATTTAAATTTGTGACATGTGTATGTATAAGTCACACGTGTGTGGATGTGTCCTACATGTACCAAGTGTAAAACTGTGAACAGAAAACACTATTTTGTTGCAAATGTTACTGTCATTTAGCATTTCTAATTTACCTATATGACAATGTTGGTAATATTTTTGCTATATAATTCACGTCACTTCATCATTATCATGATGATAATTATCAAGTATTCTCACAATTGTAACGTCAATCACGTGCACATTAGCATAGACACACTTTTTAAGACAACTGTTTGTGTCTGAATCAATTTGTAGGATCCATGTATAACACCGACAAATGATAACACCAGCTTTATTATGGTAGCTTATATCATCATATTGACTATACGATGTATTTTTAGAAAGTTTAATAAACACAGTAAACTATAGTTAGTTAGGTTAATGAAATATACACAGAAACGTACTTCATTACATGATGTTGATGTCATATTCAGAACATCATGCATTGTAGGGGACCACAACATCTGGCCAATAACATTAATTGCTACAGTCCCAAACCATTTTATCAACATACCCATGTAACAAGAGATTTTTAACAATAAAGGGCTAGTTGGTTGTAAGTGTCCTTTACATTGGGAGAAGGAGTGGCTCAGTGAGTAAAGACACACACTGGCACTGAGAGTTTGAAGCAGGGGAGTCTGGTTTAATTCCCGGTGTCGGCTCCTTGTGATCTTGGCCAAATCACTTTATCTCCCTGTGCCTCAGGCGGCCAAAAATAAATTGTAAGTTCCACGGGCCAGGGACCTGAGCCTGAAAAATGTGTCTGTAAAGCGCTGTGTACAACTAGCAGCGCTATACATGAACATGCTCATATTATAATTATTATTATTATTCTTATTATTATTGTTACATAGTTTCGACAGTCATACGTTCCATTACACAATAGAATACACAAATGTGTTAGCAGAGTGGGAATGGTTGTTATATATAAAACACACCATGCCATAAAATGATAGTAGTCATTAAAGAACACTCAATAAAAATTCATGAGGCACTATTTTGCAACATCATTATGTTAATTAAGTGCTTATGCAATATAGGCATAAGTGTATCACATTTTTAATTGTTTGTTAATAAGCGCTGCAAGCAATATAAAATTAGTTCCATATGTAGTATAGTAGTCGGTGGCTCCTCCTCACAATCATCTCATATAAAGGTAGACTCTTCTGAAATCATACATTGATCCGATTGTATCTTCCCCGACATCTCTGAAATACAGCAAACACATGATGGTCAAAGATGGCACCTTACTATATATGTATCCGTGACAACGCATTACACAGCTCTATATGATTGTGTACATACACACGTCACTCACTTATATTTTAGAAGTACAAGTGTACATCAGTATGTAATGTTTCCTTAAATTTGTAGCAGGCATAACTATGTATATGATGTGAACGTTGCCTGTATACTGAAAAATGTGCGCGCACATCTTAGTGTGCGCACGCACTTCAGGCTTGGCTGCACTAACTGTTTGCGCATGCGCAAAACAAAGCGTACGTTGTGCGTTCAATACAGGTTGAAAATATGATTAAACATACAATCTTTATTTCAAATACAATGAATACGAAACTACATTCGTTCTAAACGAGTACATCTGTATTCTTTTTAAACAGACGTGTTTGGACAGAAAGGACGGCCGATAACACAATGCGCAAATGCAATACGTGTGACGTCATGTTAAACCAGCGTGAAACGCACGCTAACACTCCTCCCACTCAATTAACATTCGGCTAACGCCCAGTTGACGCCCCCACTGTATGACACACTGCAGTTACCGTTACTATAACAAAACATGACAGCCAATAGGCTTTGAGGCGCGCACGTCGCTTGGGGGCGGGACTTACATCCGTAATCCTTTTTAAGGACGCCTTGGGCCATGACAAGGGTCCCACGTCATACGTGGTGGACCCGCTTTTAAATGTTGTAGATGTAGCATGATAACAAAACAGGTATGTGTTAGAGTTATGGTAAAATTTTGCTAATATGTTTAAAGTGATAGGAAAGTACGTATATTTATTCCGTCAGCAATGTGTACTACTCTTTCAGGTTCTACTATATTGTATTCGGAAACAATTTATTTGTGATCGCTACATGTTATGCAGTCTGCTATGTTACGCTGTATCCACGCATTGAAAGGGAAAATGGTGGTTAGACAAAAAAAAAAAATGTAAACGCAGAGTCAACGCATAACGATTGTTATATTTACCATTCTTCTAGAATTAACTCTTCGTCTGCCTGCAACTGGTCACTCCAGAAATGCAAGGCATTTTCATCCACGCTTGACCCAAACGCTGAATCCAGTATGAAACACATCTCCTCCATGAAGCGCTCATAGGAATCGCCACTGCTTTCTTCAAACAATTGGTCGGGAGGTAGGTTCATTTCTTCGGGTACCCATTCCAATGCATTTTCAGCTGAAAGGCTTGGTACAGAATCATAGTAGTTATGTTCATGTACAATGTGGGTTTCAGGAATGGAGGGTGCAGATATTGCAGCAGCTATCGATTCACACGGAACAGTAGTAGCGGATCCATTGCTATTGGCATTAGGAATAAATATGCCTTTAACCACAATATATGTGCCTTCTTTCACGGTGAAATGTTTTTCTTTGGCAATCTTCCAGAAACCATAGTTGTGTTCTAGCTTATCCTGCACACGTTCAAAAAAGTCATTTGTTGATAAAGTGAATCTTATTGATGAATTAAAATTGCGCGCATGCCGACGGTTTTGGTAATAAGGATATTTTGCTCGAATCAAATCATAGATTTGGCGTGTGCTTGCTTGGTGTCCGCAAGTTGATAAAATTGCTTCTGATACCATGTATTTATAACCTAAATTCGGATTCATAATTGTCACCAATTCATCAGCCATTGCAGAGTAGCACAAAAGATGTGTGCAGGTATCTGTTCTTTGCTCATCAAAATGAAACTGCTCAATGGCTAACAAATTGCTGTGTTTCCTTTTCAAGGTCAACAAAAGTATAAACTGTAACTCCTTATTTCAAACGCCAATTGGATTTCTAGTTATAATTGCTTGAACATTTGTGGTTTGTGATAGCCGCATGTGGGACAAACATGTATCCTTTTTTTATCTCGTTTCTGAAAACATTACTACACTTTTCATTCAGTAACATTGAGTTTTCTTGCAAAATAACAAAGAGCACTGTGTGAAAATAGTGCTTAGACAGCCATATCAGTAAATACACACACCTGCAAAATGAAAAGTTTTTTTCCCACATACATTTCTGTGTGTATTTGAAAGTCTGTTTAAGTCCCTGTCTGCATGAGTTTAAATACGTGTGTATCTATATATATATATATATAAATATATCTATCTCATAAATATATATATATATATAAAGTGTATATTGTACTGTGTATGTGTATGTGTATGTGTATATGTATGTGTATATGCATATATATATATATATATATATATATATATATATATATATATATATATATATATATATATATATATATATATTATATATAAAAATATTTTTTTTTGTTTTTTGTTTTTTATATATTATATATATATATATATATATATATATATATATATATATATATATATATATATATAAAAAGTAATTTTTTTTTTTTTTTTTTAAATATTGCTGGAGTACACACAACATATTGATGGCAGTAAGTAGGCCTTGTATGAAACCTATTTAAATGGTGATAAACATGAGTGAATTAAGTAATAAACATTTGTTTGCGCCCAATAATGTTAGAGGCTCACACTTAGTATACTTCTCAAACATTAGGCCTCTATTATTAAAATACTGTGTTTTCACAAGGAAGCATGAAGTGTATGTTTCTTGTAAATACATCTATACCAGTTTAGATAGCACTATATATACACACACACACACACACACACAGTGTGTGTCTGTGTGTGTGTGTGTGTGTGTGTGTGCATATATTAATACATACTACATATATATTAGTATCAATTCAGAGATGTTCTTGAAACAAGAACACATAAATGATTAAAGGACAACATTACAATGGGCAGCAAAGGTAAGTAATATGTAACATAAAATCCTGCTGTACACGTACAAGAAAGATGTTTGCAGTTAAATAGGTGCTTTTATAATTGCATGAAAATAATATGCACATGCAATGATTACATCAATTAACACACCCAAATGCAATGTTTTGCTGCAAAGTCAATGGCAGCTTCTCTAAACTTAGCAACTGGCTCCTGGTGGACCATTACTGAACAGACGATTAAAACATAAATATTTAGAACACTATTCATTAATTAGGAGTGTAAACATTTCCAAAACTTCACGTGTACAAGAACATACTTGAAAGTTTGGAAACAACACAGTCTTCAGCATACATACAATAGTAATTAGATAATGTGAAGTCAACAAAACAAGGCCAAAGACATATTTTCTGAATTATAACATTTATTTTTTTTGTTCCTTTTGCGAGCGAGTAACAGGCCTGCTTGTTGTCTCTTGAATTTTCCTTTTTCTTTTGCCACCAACTTTAGGCACAGCAGAGCCACTTTGAGTGGCCTCTGGCACTTCACGGGCAGGGCTTGTGGGCAGTGACTCACCTACAGGGCTTTTGGGCAGTGACTGTTCACCTACGGGGCTTGTGGCCAGTGACTCACCTACAGGGCTTGTGGCCAGTGATTCACCTACAGGGCTTTTGGGCAGTGATTCACCTACAGGGCTTTTGGGCAGTGATTCACCTACAGGGCTTTTGGGTAGTGACTGTGAGCAAGTTGGTAGACACTGCACAAGTGATGGTTGGTCTGTTTCATGTGTGTCTTTTGTTGTTTTTGACCAAAAACTGGTCAGTAGTAACTGCTTGTATTTTGTTTTTGTGGGCTCCTTTGTAGGTGTCAGCTGCTGATTTTGTACAGATGGCAGTGGTAGTATGTCGTCAGGAACCTGCACAGCAATCTCTGCTACTTGACCGGTAACATTTGGGCCTGGTGAATGAATATCAGATGAATGTGGTGAAAACTGACCTGCATGAACAGATCCTGGCTGGGAGGTGTTGAATTGTGGTACATTAGTCATTCTCCAGTAATTAGCTTGTGTTTGCTGAACAACTAATGCTTCGAATGAGGTGTTGATTTTTTGCAACTGTTTCGGCACTTCAATGAAGACTCTGTGGAGATGTGCCAATTGTGAAACTGTTTCTTCCTGCAGTGCAATCATCCTTTCCAGCACTGTCATGAAGTCAGAATGGCGACGATTTTCTGCTTGCACAATTTTTCCCTCAGAAGCTACAACTGCATCGTATGTCGTATTTGCTGGACGATTTGCCGGTAAAACAGTTTCAATTGGAACGTCTTCATGGTCACTTGCTTCTATTTGTGTGTGTATGGCGGTGGCGTCATCATCATCATCATCATAATCCTCTTCATCATGTTCTACAAATAAATGTACAAATTATTAAATATCATGTTAATCTCTGCTGTGTTACTATGTAATTGTACTGTGTCATAAGTAACAACTAACATGTTTCCATACGTTTTATAACCTCACATTAAAAACTACCTTGACTTAAGAATAATGTTTGGACTCAGAATGAAATATGAGTGAATGAAAACTTGCTGTAAACTCACAACTCCTACATGATAGTTAACATCACTAACACAATACAAGTTGCCTTACACTTCATTTTCACTGACACTAAGTAATCCTATTTAAAGAAGATGTGCAAAACAAATAATGAACATGACAACATAACATATAGAAGAGCACATATTATATGGCCACCAACTGATACACTCACCTTCTAGGTGTGTTGAGCTGGCTGACCCAGGTGAAGACACTTGTTCAGTCTCAGGTGACACATGTCCATCAGGGGCAACTATATATAACAATAACATAAGTTTTACATTTACATGTGTAAATATTGAACAAACAGTTATTGTATGTTCTGTATTTATGAGTACCTAACAGCATCATTTCCTTAACCCAAAATGTGTGTGTGAAAGTGAACATAAATAGTTGTAATAACAATGTACATGCCTGTGTACTTAGAAGTTTTGAGTTCCCTAACATACAACATACTATGGTTCTGCAGTAATGCGTGAGGAAAAATACATTAAATTTGTACATAAAAATCATATGTTGTGTAGTGATATCAGTATCATAATGTACATAACTATCATGAGATGACCATTCACAATGGTTATCATGAAGGTGGTCATATTGCAAAAAGTGTTGCTTTTGGTAGAGGATATGTGTGGTACATTAATATAAGATGTGGCACACATGAATGTGGCTGTGACTAAACAAGACAACACATGCAGTGTGTGATAATGTGTCGTTGATAGTAGTTCAACTATAGATATGAGTGAACTAATGTGTGACGTACGGTTTGATAAGTAATGAGTTTTTGGGGCATTTAGTAGCTAAAGTGAAGCTTTCAAATGAGTGTGATTAACTTCAGTTGTGCTAGTCAGGTTGTAAGAACGGTATTCCCTTCCCCAAAAAGCCTAATGAGCCACACCTTTCAATTACTTCAAACAGGTGAAAATGGTGTGAACTAAGTTGCCCCTAAAATGAGGCTGTAATTAGTGTGTGTGCTGAACCCCACCCCCTCTGTTGAAGTGTATGCTGTGATGAGATATTAATAGCAGCTGCTTTAACACAATGGTAGATGAGCTAAATAGTCGTGTGCAGTTTTGAAGTTATGAAAACAATGACATAAAATATGATACGTGTGCCTCATTATGCTGTCAGTATATGACTTAAAGCAAAAATGGACCTTTTCATAAACAACTATAGATGTGTTAGTGCAAGTGATGTTTGTAGGCCGTTGCATGCAATATATTTGATGCATGCTTAAAATAGACAGTAATGTCATGTTTGTCGGAGTAAAATAAATAAATACACAATAATATTCTACATATTTCTGTTCTGTACCTGTAGCTAGTAATAATTTCTCATTAACATGTGTTACACATGTGTACTACCCTGTTGTTCCCCATCTTCGCCCACCATCAATTGCTTCCACTGCAGCAATGCATTTTGGGAATTCACATGTAAATGAGCACGCAATGGCACGTGCTATATTAGTTACTGCTTTTAGTAGGACTACAACATATATGTCTATTTAGATATATATATATATACAGAATCAGACATATACATATATAGATGCAGGTATGCTTATATTGTGAAGACAGTATAAAAAGCAGTGTAACTATGCAAAATAACTGTAAGCAACGACACGCCTAGTACAGTAATATTTCTCACCTGGTGGAAATTGTGAGGGGTAAATTCCTATATCACGGTCACCAGGTAAGCCTTCCACGACGACGGGAAGTAATTTTGCCCGAAGCAGCTCCTCCAATGGACTTAATATGAGACGTTGTGGTGTGGGCCCACCTCCAGTGCCAGTAGCATGCACGCGTTGGTGTTGTATTTTCTTTTTCAATTTGGACCTAATATCATCAAATCTCTTGTGACAATTCCGCTTGTCCCTCACATGATTCCCACACGCATTGACACCAATGACTATTGTGTCCCACATTTCTTTTCTGCTTGCTGAACTTGTCCGCCCTTGAAAAACATATCAAATATATGAGGTAAATTAATAATAATATAAGCACCAGTTTCCTACACTGCTAGCTGTTCCAAGAGATAGCAAACATGCTGTTTTATGTGTAATATGTGAAGCACATGAGCATTCACTACTAAACCTATACATGTAAGCAAGGTTGCATTCATATTGTATGCAGTTATGGCAAATTGACCGCCTGTGTTTAGTTGTCCTTGTAAGGCATGATAAAAAGCTGTGTTTCCAGACTAATTAACATAGAAAGATATTGTGAAGCCATATTTGCATATGAACAAAACTCAGATGACCTAGGATCACATGTATTTGAATAATAAATGTAAATGTACACTTACCTAGTAAATGTCCATATATACTGTCATAGTGCTCCAGAATGCCAGTGACAAGAGCTGTATTTTCCTGGTCATTGAAGCGAGGATTACGTGGCTTCTCCACACGTTTCTTCCGAGCAGGTTTAGGGTCAGAGCTTGGCTGGTGCTGACTGGACTCTCCGTCTTCCAATGGAAGAGCCTCCAAAAGCTGCCCACCAGCAAGCACGCCACCACCATCCACCCCATCAGCAACTGCGCCACCAGCAGCACTCCCAGCACCAGCACTCCCACTCCTAGCACCAGCACTCACACTCCTAGCACCAGCACTCACACTCCTAGCACCAGCACTCCCAGCACCAGCACTCCCACTCCCAGCAACAGCACTCCCACTCCCATCACCAGCACTCCCACTCCCAGCAACAGCACTCCCACTCCCAGCAACAGCACTCCCACTCCCAGCAACAGCACTCCCACTCCCAGCAACAGCACTCCCACTCCCAGCAACACCACTCGCAGCACCAGCACTCCCACTCCCTGCAACACCACTCTCACTCTCAGCAACATCACTCCCCTGAACAGTACGTTCACTCCGACGCGTACTCGCACGAGTAGCACTCCCACTCCCACCAGCATCACCCTTCCCACGCTTTGCGGGCATACTTCCAGCACTCACAAAAAACAGACAAGAAATGTACAGGCAATCACACGAAACACTTCCACATATAAAACAAGACAAAGATGTAAACAAAACAACAATGGACAAAGCTCACCCAATACACAACAAGTCTCTCAGTCAATATGCAAATGTTCAAACAGCCAGCTCTGTGCGTCTCTCTCTCTCTCACTCCCAACAACACAGAGAATGAATAGCAGTACACGTTGCCTTTAAATATGGCGCGCAATCCAAAACATGCTTGTTTCGCCTGATTCAGCAAGATTTGTGATTGGGCAACCTAACAGCACCCCGCCACGCACGCCGATACACCTGTGTGTGATCGGCTAATCATCGTGAGAGTGGGCGGATTTGTTTTCGGGTTGATTTTGAATGTATTCGGCACTTACTGCATACGGAGAGGAAAAAACGCCAATAACATGACTAATCGGTAAGATTGCCGATTTCACATAATCGACGCTTACTGCATGAGGCCCTATGTTTTTTGTTTTTTTACTCTTTTTTTAAGCACATTTTTATCACCTGGAATCCTCATCGGTCTCCTCCTGGTGGTGATTATATCCTTTCTTGTTGGCGCCTTTTATAATACTAATCCCTTTTTTTTACATTTAACACCAAATACACACTTTGCTGTGTTGTTTACGTTACTGAAGATGGCATGTCAATGTTTGCAATTTATATATTGTTCCTTTGCATTATAGGTATATCTCCAGTATGACTGATCATGGTATGTATATTTGCTGACATCTCTCATAAGATGTGCCTACCTCAATCTTCCTATAATTATTTGAAGTAAAAACCCAACATATTGGTTTAAAGACAAAATTTAACATACATGTACTTTCTGTATCATGTATATGCATTTAGCTACTCTTGAGGTTTCATGTGCATTGTATTACAAAATGATTACTCACATTTCATCACATTTTATGTATGTTTCCTTATAAATTCCATTAATGTAATATAGAGGTGTTTGGAGAAAAGGGGATAACTGTACTTATTTGTTTACTTACGGGAGCTCATTCATCACGGATGAAATTGACTGATCATAACACTCCATGCATGAATGCCTGTAATCACAACAATGCGTACTACATCTTATATTTAGCAATGTAGGTGTTTATTAATGCTAGGAATTAATAGTCAACATTAATTTAAATTTGTGACATGTGTATGTATAAGTCACACGTGTGTGGATGTGTCCTACATGTACCAAGTGTAAAACTGTTAACAGAAAACACAATTTTGTCGCAAATGTTACTGTAATTTAGCATTTCTAATTTCCCACTATGACAATGTTGGTAATATTTTTGGAATGTCAATCACGTCACTTCATCATTATCATGATGATAATTATCAAGTATTCTCACAATTGTAACGTCAATCACGTGCACATTAGCATAGACACACTTTTTAAGACAACTGTTTGTGTCTGTATCAATTTGTGTAGGATCCATGTATAACACCGACAAATGATAACAGCAGCTTTATTATGGTAGCTTATATCATCATATTGACTATACTATTTATTTTTAGAACGTTTAATAAACACAGTAAACTATAGTTAGTTAGGTTAATGAAATATACACAGAAACGTACTTCATTACATGATGTTGATGTAATATTCAGAACATCATGCATTGTAGGGGACCACAACATCTGGGCAATAACATTATTTGCTACAGTACCAAACCATTTTATCAACATACCCATGTAACAAGAGATTTTTAACAATAAATGGCTAGTTGGTTGTAAGTGTCCTTTACATTGGGAGAAGGAGTGGCTCAGTGAGTAAAGACACACACTGGCACTGAGAGTTTGAAGCAGGGGAGTCTGGTTCAATTCCCGGTGTCGGCTCCTTGTGACCTTGGGCAAGTCACTTTATCTCCCTGTGCCTCAGGCGGCCAAAAATAAATTGTAAGTTCCACGGGCCA
Source organism: Ascaphus truei (assembly GCF_040206685.1). Classification (NCBI taxonomy): domain Eukaryota; kingdom Metazoa; phylum Chordata; class Amphibia; order Anura; family Ascaphidae; genus Ascaphus; species Ascaphus truei. The sequence goes on along the minus strand of NC_134486.1, from coordinate 116,787,004 downwards.
GGGACCTCAGCCTGAAAAATGTGTCTGTAAAGCGCTGCGTACAACTAGCAGCGCTATACATGAACATGCTCATATTATAATTATTATTATTGTTACATAGTTTCGACAGTCATACGTTCCATTACACAATAGAATACACAAATGTGTTAGCAGAGTGGGAATGGTTGTTATATATAAAACACACCATGCCATAAAATGCTAGTAGTCATTAAAGAACACTCAATAAAAATTCATGAGGCACTCTTTTGCAACATCATTATGTTAATTAAGTGCTTATGCAATATAGGCATAAGGGTATCACATTTTTAATTGTTTGTTAATAAGCGCTGCAAGCAATATAAAATTAGTTCCATATGTAGTATAGTAGTCGGTGGCTCCTCCTCACAATCATCTCATATAAAGGTAGACTCTTCTGAAATCATACATTGATCCGATTGTATCTTCCCCGACATCTCTGAAATACAGCAAACACATGATGGTCAAAGATGGCACCTTACTATATATGTATCCGTGACAACGCGTTACACAGCTCTATATGATTGTGTACATACACACGTCAGTCACTTATATGTTAGAAGTACAAGTGTACATCAGTATGTAATTTTTCTTTAAATTTGTAGCAGGCATAACTATGTATATGAAGTGAACGTTGCCTGTATACTGAAAAATGTGCGCGCACATCTTAGTGTGCGCACGCACTTCACGCTTGGCTCCACTAACTGTTAGCGCATGCGCAAAACAATGCGTACGTTGTGCCTTCAATACATGTTGAAAATACCAGTAAACATAAAATCTTTATTTCTAATACAATGAAGACGAAACTACATTCGTTCTAAACGAGTACATCTGTATTCTTTTTAAACAAACGTGTTTGGACAGAAAGCACGGCCGATAACAAAATGCGCAAATGCAATACGTGTGACGTCATGTTAAGCCAGCGTGAAACGCACGCTAACACTCCTCCCACTCCTCCCACTCAATTAACATTCGGCTAACGCCCAGTGTACGCCCCCTCTGTATGACACAGTGCAGTTACCGTAACTATAACAAAACAAGACAGCCAATAGGCTTTGAGGCGCGCACGTCGCTTGGGGGTGGGACTTACATCCGTAATCCTTTTTAAGGACGCCTTGGCCCATGACAAGGGTCCCACGTCATACGTGGTGGACCCGGTTTTTTATTTTGTAGATGTTGCATGATAACAAAACAGGTATGTGTTAGAGTTATGGTAAAATGTTTCTAATATGTTTAAAGGGATCGGAAAGTACGTATATTTATTCCGTCAGCAATGTGTACTACTCTTTCAGGTTCTACTATATTGTATTAGGAAACAATTTGTTTGTGATCGCTACATGTTATGCAGTCTGCAATGTTACGCTGTATCGACGCATTGAAAGTGAAAATGGTGGTTACAAAAAAAAAAATTTAAACGCAGAGTCAACGCATAACGATTGTTATATTTACCATTCTTCTAGAATTAACTCTTTGTCTGCCTGCAACTGTTCGCTCCAGAAATGCAAGGCATTTTCATCCACGCTTGACCCAAACGCTGAATCCAGTATGACACACATCTCCTCCATGAAGCGCTCATAGGAATCGCCACTGCTTTCTTCAAACAATTGGTCCGGAGGTAGGTTCATTTCTTCGGGTACCCATTCCAATGCATTTTCAGCTGAAAGTCTTGCTACATAATCATAGTAGTTTTGTTCTTGTACAATGTGGGTTTCAGGAATGGAGGGTGCAGATATTGCAGCAGGTATCGATTCACACGGAACAGTAGTAGCGGATCCATTGCTATTGGCATTAGGAATAAATATGCCAATAAGCACAATATGTGTGCCCTCTTTCACGGTGAAATGTTTATCCTTGGCAATCTTTCAGAAACCATACCTTTCTTCTAGCTAATCCTGCCCACGTTCAAAACAGTCATTAGTTGATAAAGTGAATCTTACTGAGGAATTAAAATTGCGCGCATGCCCACGTTCTTGGTAATAAGGATATTTGGCTCTATTTATACCCTCTGTGCGGATTCATAGTCGTTACGAATTCATCAGCCATTGCAGATTAACACAAAAAATGTGTGCAGGTCTCTGTTCTTTGCTCATAAGAATGAAAGTGGTCAATGCATAACAATTTGCTGTGTTTCCTTTTCAAGGTCATAAAAAGTATCAACTGTTACTCCTTTTTTGAAGCTCCAATTGGATATGTTGAATTAATTGGTTGAACGTTTGTGGTTTCTGATAGCCGTTTGTCTGACAAACATGTATCATTTTTTTATCTCGATTCTCACAACATTCCGAGACTTTTAATTAAGTAACATTGTGGTTTCTTGAAAAATAAAATAGAGCACTGTGTGAAAATAGTGCTTACACAGCCATATAATGAAATACACAGACACCTGCAAAAGGAAATGTTTTTTTTCCGCATAAATTTCTGTGTGTATTTGAAAGTCTGGTTAACTCCCTGTCTGCATCAGTTGAAGTACGTCTGTATATATATATATAAATATATCTCTCTCATAAATATATATATATATATATATATATATATAAAGTATATATTGTAGTATATGTATGTATATATATATGTGTGTATATATATATATATATATATATATATATATATATATATATATATAATACAGGAGTACACACAACATATTGATGGCAGTAAGTAGGCCTTGTATGAAACCTATTAAAATGGTGTTAAACATGAGTGAATTAAGTAATAAACATTTGTTTTAGGCCAATACTGTTATAGGCTGTTATAGGCTCACAGTTAGTATAGTTCTCAAACATTAGGCCTGTATTATTAAAATACTGTGTTTTCACAAGGAAGCATGAAGTGTATGTTTTTTGTAAATACATATATACCAGTTTAGATAGTACTATATATATACACACACACACACACACACACACACACACACACACACACACACACACACACACACACACACACACACACACACACACACACACACACACACACACACACACACACATACATACTACATATATATTAGTATAAATTCAGAGATGTTCTTGAAACAAGAACACATAAATGATTAAAAGACAACATTACAATGACCAGCAAAGGTAAGTAATATTTAACACAAAATCCTGCTGTACATGTACAAGAAAGATGTTTGCAGTTAAATAGGTGTTTTTTTAATTGCATGTGAATAATATGCACATGCAATGATTACATCAAGTAACACACCCAAATGCAATGTTTTGCTGCAAAGTCAATGGCAGCTTCTCTAAACTTAGCAACTGGCTCCTGGTGGACCATTACTGAATACACGATTCATACATCAATATTAATTACACTATTCATTAATTACGACTGTTAAAATTTCCAAAACTTCACGTGTACAAGAACATACTTGAAAGTTTGGAAACAACACAGTCTTCAGCATACATACAATATTAATTAGATAATCTGAAGTCAACAAAACAAGGCCAAAGACATATTTAGTGAATTATAACATTTATTTTTTTTGTTCCTTTTGAGAGCGAGTAACAGGCCTGCTTGTTGTCTCTTGGATTTTCCTTTTTCTTTTTGCAACAACTTTAGCCACAACAGAGCCACTTTGAGTGGCCTCTGGCACTTCACGGGCAGGGCTTGTGGCCAGTGACTCACCTACAGGGCTTGTGGCCAGTGACTCACCTACAGGGCTTTTGGGCAGTGACTCACCTACAGGACTTTTGGGCAGTGACTCACCTACAGGGCTTTTGGGCAGTGACTGTTCACGGACAGGGCTTGTGCCCACTGACACATGTGAGCAAGTTGGTAGACACTGCACAAGTGATGGTTGGTCTGTTTCATGTGTGTCTTTTTTTGTTTGTGTCCAAAAACTGGTCAGTAGTAACTGCTTGTGCTGTTTTGTTTTTGTCGCCTCCTTTGTAGGTGTCAGCTGCTGATTTTGTACAGATGTCAGCGGTAGGATGTCGTCAGGAACGTGCACAGCAATGTCTGCTACTTGACCGGTAACATTCGGACCTGGGGAATGAAGATCAGATGCATGTGGTGAAAACTGACCAGCATGTAAAGATCCTGCCTGTGAGGTGTTGAAGTTGAATTGTGGTACATTAGTCATTCTCAAGTAATTTGCTTGGGTTTGCTGAACAACTAATGCTTCGAATGAGGTGTTGATTTTTTGCAACTGTTTAGGCACTTCAATGAAGACTCTGTGGAGATGTGCCAATTGTGATACTGTTTCTTCCTGCAGTGCAATCATCCTTTCCAGCACTGTCATCAGGTCAGAATGGCGACGATTTTCTGCTTCCACAATTTTTCCCTCAGAAGCTACAATTGCATCGTATGTGGTTGTTGCTGGACGATTTGGCGGTAAAACAGTTTCAATTGGAACCTCTTCATGGTCACTTGCTTGTATTTCTGTGTCTATGGCGGCATCATCATCATCATCATCATCATCATCCTCATCATCATGTTCTAAAAATAAATGTACACATTATTAAATGGCATGTTAATCTCTGCTGTGTTACTATGTAATTCTACTGTGTCATAAGTAACACCTAACATGTTTCCATACGTTTTATAACCTCACATTAAAAACTACCTTGACTTACGAATAATGTTTGGACTCAGTATGAAATATGAATGAATGAAAACTTGCTCTAAACTCAGAACTCCTACATGATAGTTCACATCACTAACACAATACATGTTGCCTTACACTTCATTTTCACTGACACTAAGTAATCCTATTTAAAGAAGATGTGCAAAACAAATAATGAACATGACAACATAACATATAGAAGTGCACATATTATATGGCCACCAACTCATACACTCTCCTTCTAGGTGTGTTGAGCTGCATGACCCAGGTGAAGACACTTGTTCCATCTCAGGTGACACATGTCCTCCAGAGGCAACTATATATAACAATAACATTAGTTTTACATTTACATGTGTAAATATTGAACAAACACTTATTGTATGTTCTGTATTTATGAGTACCTAACAGCATCAGTTCCTTAACCGAAAATGTGTGTGAAAGTGAACATAAATAGTTGTAATAACAATGTACATGCCTGTGTACTTAGAACTTTTGAGTTCCCTAACATACAACATACTATGTTTCTGCAGTAATGCGTGAGGATAAATAGATTAAATTAGTACATAAAAATCATATATTGTGTAGTCATATCAGTATCATAATGTACATAACTATCATGAGATGACCATTCACAATGGTTATCATGAAGGTGGTCATATTGCAAAAAGTTTTGTTTTTGGTACAGGATATGTGTGGTACATTAATAGAAGATGTGGCACACCTGAATGTGGCTGTCACTCAACAAGACAACACATGCAGTGTGTGATAATGTGTCGTTGATAGTAGTTCAACTATAGATATGAGTGAACTAATGTGTGACGTACGGTTTGATAACTAATGAGTTGTTGGGGCATTTAGTAGCTAGAGTTAAGCTTTCAAATGAGTGTGATTAACTTCAGTTGTGCTAGTCAGGTTGTAAGAACGGTATTCCCTTCCCCAAAAAGCCTAATCAGCCACACCTTTCAATTACTTCAAACAGGTGAAAATGGTGTGAACTAAGTTGACCCTAAAATGAGCCTGTAATTTGTGTGTGTGCTGAACCCCACCCCCTCTGTTGAAGTGTATGCTGTGATGAGATATTAATTGCAGCTGCTTTAACACAATGGTAGAGGAGCTAAATAGTCGTCTGCAGTGTTTAAGTTATGAACACAATGACATAACATATGCTACGTGTGCCTCATTATGCTGTCTGTATATGACATAAAGCAAAAATGGACCTTTTCATAAACAACTATAGATGTGTTAGTGCAAGTGATGTTTGTAGGCCGTTGCATGCAATATATTTGATGCATGTTTAAAATAGGCAGTAATGTCGTGTTTGTAGGAGTAAAATAAATAAAATACACAATAATATTATACATATTTATGTTCTGTACCTGTAGGTAGTAATAATTTCTCATTATCATGTGTTACACATGTGTGCTACCCTGTTGTTCCCCATCTTCGCCCACCATAAATTGCTTCCAATGCAGCAAAGCATTGTGGGAATTCACATGCAAATGAGCACGCAATGCAACGTGGTATATTAGTTACTGCTTTTAGTAGGACTACAACAGATATGTCTAATTTGACACACACACATATATATATATATATATATATATATATATATATATAAATATATATATATATATATATATATATATATATATATATATATATATATATATATATATATATATATATATATATATATATATGAGAGACAGAGAGAAACAGACATATACATATATAGATGTAGGTATGTTTATATTGGGAAGACACTATAAAAAGCTGCGTAAATATGCAAAATAACTGTAAACAACGACACGCCTTGTACAGTAATATTTCTCACCTGGTGGAAATTGTGAGGGATAAATTCCAATATCACGGTCACCAGCCAATCCCTCCACGACGACGGGAAGTAATTTTCCCCGAAGCAGCTCCTCCAATGGAGTTAATATCAGACGTTGTGGTGTGGGCCCACCTCCAGTGCCAGTAGCATGCACGCGTTGGTCTTGTATTTTCTTTTTTAATTTTGACCGAATATCGTCAAATCTCTTGCGATAATTCTCCTTGACCCTGACACTATTCCCACACGCATTGACACCAATGACTATTGTGTCCCACATTTCTTTTTTGCTTGATGAACTTGTCCGCCCTTGAAAAACATATAAAATATATGAGGTTAATTAATAATAATACAAGCACCAGTTTCCTACACTGCTAGCTGTTCCAAGAGAAAGCAAACATGCTGTTTTAGGTGTAATATGTGAAGCACATGAGCATTCACTACTAAACCTATACATGTAAGCAAGGTTGCATTAATATTGTATGCAGTTATCGCAAATTGAACGCCTGAGTTTTGTTGTCCTTGTAACGCATGATAAAATGCTGTGTTTCCACACTAATTAACATAGAAAGATATTCTGTACCCATATTTGCATATGAACAAAACTCAGATGACCTAGGATCACATATATTTGAATAATAAATGTAAAGGTACACTTACCTACTAAATGTCCATAGATACTGTCATAGTGCTCCAGAATCCCAGTGACAAGAGCTGTATTTTCCTGGTCATTGAAGCGAGGATTACGTGGCTTCTCCACACGTTTCTTCCGAGCAGGTTTAGGGTCAGAGCTTGGCTGGTGCTGACTGGACTCTCCTTCTTCCAATGGAAGAGCCTCCAAAAGCTGGCCACCAGCAAGCACGCCACCACCAGACACCTCATCAGCAACTGCGCCACCAGCAGCACTCCTAGCACCAGCACTCCCACTCCTAGCACCAGCACTCCCACTCCTAGCACCAGCACTCCCACTCCTAGCACCAGCACTCCCAGCACCAGCACTCCCACTCCCAGCACCAGCACTCCCACTCCCAGCAACACCACTCGCAGCACCAGCACTCCCACTCCCTGCAACACCACTCGCACTCCCAGCAACATCACTCCCCTGAACAGTACGTTCACTCCGACGCGTACTCGCACGAGTAGCACTCCCACTCCCACCAGCATCACTCTTCCCACGCTTTGCGGGCATACTTACAGCACTCACAAAAAACAGACAACAAATGTACAGCCAATCACACGAAACACTTCCACATATAAAACAAGACAAAGATGTAAACAAAACAACAAAGGACAAAGCTTTCCCAATACACAACAAGTCTCTCAGTCAATATGCAAATCTTAAATCACCAAGCTCTGTGCGTCTCTCTCTCTCTCACTCCCAACAACACAGAGAATGATTACCAGTACACGTTGCCTTTAAATATGGCGCGCTATCCAATACATGCTTGGTTCGCCTGATTCAGCAAGATTTGTGATTGGGCAACCTAACAGCACCCCGCCACGCACTCCGATACACCTGTGTGTGATTGGCTAATCATCGTGAGAGTGGGCGGATTTGTTTTCGCGTTGATTTTGAATGTATTCGGCACTTACTGCATACGGAGAGGAAAAATCGCCAATAACATGACTTATCGGTAAGCTTGCCGATTTCACATATTCGTCGCATACTGCATGAGGCCCTATATGTCTCTGTCTGGCTACCTGCAACAAAGTCATTATCAGCATGGACCAAACAACGAGATGAACCAGCATCCAAACTGCATGATTGACTTGAGCTTCTATGCAGAGCACACCCCTGGCATAAACAGTTGGTCACTGCCACCTGGTTGGCAAGGTTTATAATCAAGATAAATATAATGTAACTGTCATTCCCAATGACACCCATACTGTATGCCATAGCCCATAAATGCATTAACGCATGCACACTCTAATGTGCATACGCGCACACGCACACATTCACGGTTTCACGCATGCGTACTGTACATAAAGCAGTTCATTATTGTTTATTCATACTGGAGTGTACAGTGGTAACAAATAAGTGAAGAAACACTGCACACCCGATAGTGATGATTAAGTGAATAAAAACATAAATACAACAAATGTTATAGTGAATATCAAGTGAATAATAAGAAATAAAGAATCTGATATAACGTGACTGTGTATAGCAAACAAATATGATAAAAATTAATGTAAGATCATGAGTGCTGTGTTATAACAACATTAGTTTAAATATAAACCTGTGTTATAGTAAAACATGAGATGCTGCAGCTGGTTACATAAAGATCCAGCAGCCGCTATTCGAACACTTCACGCGTTGTATACCTCGGAATACCCATGTCATGGCGCGGGATTTCTTCTAACCATACCGCCTTAAGACGCGAGTGCAGGCGAGTGCAGAAAATGGCATTTTAGTGTTCTGGTTTTTAAACACCTGAAATTGACAAAGTTGCACAGCAGCAAAGTACTGTACACATTACAATTCATTCATTTCATTGCATTTAATTGCACACAATCCATGAAATTCAAACAAAGCAAACACGATAAAAACAGCTCTCGCGCGCGGCGCGCTCACGTGACATTGTGCACCGCTCCCCAGCTCCGCGGCAACTAATTCCTTGCAACTTGTCTCCTGCAGCCTATCGCGGCTCCCGCTGGGGCCGCGCCTCCTCTCCACCTCCTGTCCATTGTTCCTGCTTCCTATTTATACCCTGCTCATACTCAGAGTCATTGCTGAGCATAACTCTTGTGACCTTGTGTTCTGCATTCTGTTTTGCCTTTCTACAGTCTTGCTACTACCTTGCTAGTGCTTTGCTGCTGTTTCTCTGTTGCTTTCTTGTGTACCAACCTGGATTGGTCATAGGACCAACTGTGGATAAAGACCCTGGCTTGACTATTGGACTCCCTCTGGATAAAGACCTTAGCTTGCCTCTGACTACCCGCACCACTCCATCCACCCGCACCACTCCATCCCAGACTTCGGCTTGCCTCTGACTACCCGCACCTCTCGATCCCAGACCTCGGCTTTCGAACAATCTACCACTCTCCTGGCTCCAACCCTAGACTACGGCACACAAACACTAACTATCCCACTGGCTCTGCCCCTGGATCTCAGCAAGTACTCTCACTAACCCAATCTCTCCAACCGAGGCCCGGATACGCTGACTATCCACCCTCCAGGCGTGGTCCTGCTGCTGTGGATGTGTTGTCTTGTACTTTCCGACCTCAGTACCAGGGTCCCACCTTGTTCGTGGTGAGCACAAGCTTTACAAGGGAAAAGGAGTAATACAAAAATATAACGTCGCTTCTTCTTCCGAATGTAAAATATTTTTTCCGCTCATGCATGTACAGTATGTCTCATTGGAACCTTGTTGAAACACATATGTGTGTCATCACATTTAGGTGCATGCGTGTATGTCTCATTGGAACCTTGTTGAAACGCACGTGCGTTTCATCACATTTAGGCGCATGCGTGTAGGTATTTGAACTACAGGAACAGGTATAATCCTGCACACCCGGATGAGTGTGATACTGACTCACCCTTTCTGGTGCATCCGCCCAGACCACCTACCCTCACCTGCTGCCAGAAGCACACCGCTCCAGGATTGTAATGCTCTAAGACATCATCTTCAGAGAACTGCCCCAGCACGTCTGGGAGAAATACAAGATTGGAAGTGCTGGTATAGCCCATAAATATGCCCTGTTCATCTTTAAACCCCACGTCAGTTTTGAGATGAACAGCGAGTGGACCCACAATGTAAATTATGAAGGAAATAAATTCAAGAAGGGTCTGACAGCAAATTTAAGGAACTTAGTTTTGGAAGAAGTGCAGCGTTATTTTAATGTTATGAGAACCATGAGGTACACCATCAATGGCCTTTTGAGGCATACAAGGGGCCTCATGCAGTAAGCGACGATTATGTGAAATCGGCAAGCTTACCGATTAGTCATGTTATTGGCGATTTTTCCTCTCCGTATGCAGTAAGTGCCGAATACATTCAAAATCAAGCCGAAAACAAATCCGCCCACTCTCACGATGATTAGCCGATCACACACAGGTGTATCGGCGTGCGTGGCGGGGTGCTGTTAGGTTGCCCAATCACAAATCTTGCTGAATCAGGCGAAACAAGCATGTATTGGATAGCGCGCCATATTTAAAGGCAACGTGTACTGCTAATCATTCTCTGTGTTGTTGGGAGTGAGAGAGAGAGAGACGCACAGAGCTTGGTGATTTAAGATTTGCATATTGACTGAGAGACTTGTTGTGTATTGGGAAAGCTTTGTCCTTTGTTGTTTTGTTTACATCTTTGTCTTGTTTTATATGTGGAAGTGTTTTGTGTGATTGCCTGTACATTTGTTGTCTGTTTTTTGTGAGTGCTGTAAGTATGCCCGCAAAGCGTGGGAAGAGTGATGCTGGTGGGAGTGGGAGTGCTACTCGTGCGAGTACGCGTCGGAGTGAATGTACTGTTCAGGGGAGTGATGTTGCTGAGAGTGCGAGTGTTGTTGCAGGGAGTGGGAGTGCTGGTGCTGCGAGTGGTGTTGCTGGGAGTGTGAGTGCTGTTGCTGGGAGTGGGAGTGCTGTTGCTGGGAGTGGGAGTGCTGTTGCTGGGAGTGGGAGTGCTGTTGCTGGGAGTGGGAGTGCTGTTGCTGGGAGTGGGAGTGCTGGTGCTAGGAGTGGTGGTGCTAGGAGTGGGAGTGCTGGTGCTAGGAGTGGGAGTGCTGGTGCTAGGAGTGGGAGTGCTGGTGCTAGGAGTGGGAGTGCTGGTGCTGGGAGTGCTGCTGGTGGCGCAGTTGCTGATGGGGTGTCTGGTGGTGGCGTGCTTGCTGCTGGCCAGCTTTTGGAGGCTCTTCCATTGGAAGAAGGAGAGTCCAGTCAGCACCAGCCAAGCTCTGACCCTAAACCTGCTCGGAAGAAACGTGTGGAGAAGCCACGTAATCCTCGCTTCAATGACCAGGAAAATAGAGCTCTTGTCACTGGGATTCTGGAGCACTATGACAGTATCTATGGACATTTACTAGGTAAGTGTACGTTTACATTTATTATTCAAATACATGTGATCCTAGGTCATCTGAGTTTTGTTCATATGCAAATATGGGTACAGAATATCTTTCTATGTTAATTAGTGTGGAAACACAGCTTTTTATCATGCGTTACAAGGACAACAAAACTCAGGCGTTCAATTTGCGATAACTGCATACAATATTACTAAACTTTACTAAAAAGGTTTAGTAGTGAATGCTCATGTGCTTCACATATTACACCTAAAACAGCATGTTTGCTTTCTCTTGGAACAGCTAGCAGTGTAGGAAACTGGTGCTTGTATTATTATTAATTAACCTCATATATTTTATATGTTTTTCAAGGGCGGACAAGTTAATCAAGCAGAAAAGAAATGTGGGACACAATAGTCATTGGTGTCAATGCGTGTGGGAATACTGTCAGGGACAAGTATCATTGTCGGAAAAGATTTGATGATATTAGGTAAACTTGAAAAAGAAAATACAAGACCAACGCGTGCATGCTACTGGCACTGGAGGTGGGCCCACACCACAACGTCTGATATTAACTCCATTGGAGGAGCTACTTCGGGCAAAATTACTTCCCGTCGTCGTGGAGGGATTGGCTGGTGACGGTGATATTGGAATTTATCCCTCACAATTTCCACCAGGTGAGAAATATTACTGTACTAGGCGTGTCGTTGTTTACAGTTATTTTGCATATTTACGCAGCTTTTTATAGTGTCTTCCCAATATAAACATACCTACATCTATATATGTATATGTCTGTTTCTCTCTGTCTCTCATATATATATGTGTGTGTGTGTGTGTGTGTCAAATTAGACATATCTGTTGTAGTCCTACTAAAAGCAGTAACTAATATACCATGTTGCATTGCGTGCTCATTTGCATGTGAATTCCCACAATGCTTTGCTGCATTGGAAGCAATTTATGGTGGGCGAAGATGGGGAACAAGAGGGAAGCACACATGTGTAACACATGATAATGAGAAATTATTAGTAGCTACAGGTACAGAACATAAATATGTATAATATTATTGTGTATTTTATTTATTTTACTCCTACAAACACGACATTACTGCCTATTTTAAACATGCATCAAATATATTGCATGCAACGGCCTACAAACATCACTTGCACTAACACATCTATAGTTGTTTATGAAAAGGTCCATTTTTGCTTAATGTCATATACAGACAGCATAATGAGGCACACGTAGAATATGGTATGTCATTGTGTTCATAACTTAAACACTGCAGACGACTATTTAGCTCCTCTACCATTGTGTTAAAGCAGCTGCAATTAATATCTCATCACAGCATACACTTCAACAGAGGGGGTGGGGTTCAGCACACACACAAATTACAGGCTCATTTGAGGGTCAATTTAGCTTACACCATTTTCACCTGTTTGAAGTAATTGAAAGGTGTGGCTGATTAGGCTTTTTGGGGAAGGGAATACCGTTCTTACAACCTGACTAGCACAACTGAAGTTAATCACACTCATTTGAAAGCTTAACTCTAGCTACTAAATGCCCCAACAACTCATTAGTTATCAAACCGTACGTCACACATTAGTTCACTCATATCTATAGTTGAACTACTATCAACGACACATTATCACACACTGCATGTGTTGTCTTGTTGAGTGACAGCCACATTCAGGTGTGCCACATCTTCTATTAATGTACCACACATATCCTGTACCAAAAACAAAACTTTTTGCAATATGACCACCTTCATGATAACCATTGTGAATGGTCATCTCATGATAGTTATGTACATTATGATACTGATATCACTACACAACATATGATTTTTATGTACAAATTTAATCTATTTATCCTCACGCATTACTGCAGAAACATAGTATGTTGTATGTTAGGGAACTCAAAAGTTCTAAGTACACAGGCATGTACAGTGTTATTACAACTATTTATGTTCACTTTCACACACACATTTTCGGTTAAGGAACTGATGCTGTTAGGTAATCATAAATACAGAACATACAATAAGTGTTTGTTCAATATTTACACATGTAAATGTAAAACTAATGTTATTGTTATACACTGGCGACACACTTTATTCGAGCTTGGCTAGTCCCACGAATTCGGGTATACCCGGGTATATTGAGGTTTGTGACTGTTTTCTGCCCGAGTGCATTGAGGTATTTTCCAAGCAGGGATTGAAGCATTTTATTCCCGCTGGCTGCAATAATGCACAGTATATATATATATACTGCATTACAATTCATGAATTTATGCCATCTAGTAGACACGCGAAGCATTGCAGCCTATTAAATCCTAATCATTATCATTTAACAGATCAGCCGCCCATCAGCCAGGCATGAACCCAGGCTGGGAAGGCAAATGCAACGGGGCTTGTCAGAGGTGAGGAGTGGCGCATTCCAGGTATCTGCCAGGTACATACCGGGTATTTGCTCGAATAAAGTGTGTCGGTGCAGTATATAGTTGCCCCTGGAGGACATGTGTCACCTGAGATGGAACAAGTGTCTTCACCTGTGTCATGCAGCTCAACACACGTAGAAGGTGAGTGTATCAGTTGGTGGCCATATAATATGTGCACTTCTATATGTTATGTTGTCATGTTCATTATTTGTTTTGCACATCTTCTTTAAATAGGATTACTTAGTGTCAGTGAAAATGAAGTGTAAGGCAACATGTATTGTGTTAGTGATGTCAACTATCATGTAGGAGTTCTGAGTTTAGAGCAAGTTTTCATTCATTCATATTTCATACTGAGTCCAAACATTATTCGTAAGTCAAGGTAGTTTTTAATGTGAGGTTATAAAACTTATGGAAACATGTTAGGTGTTACTTATGACACAGTACAATTACATAGTAACACAGCAGACATTAACATGCCATTTAATAATGTGTACATTTATTTGTAGAACATGATGATGAGGATTATGATGATGATGATGCCGCCATAGACACAGAAATACAAGCAAGTGACCATGAAGAGGTTCCAATTGAAACTGTTTTACCGCCAAATCGTCCAGCAACTACCACATACGATGCAATTGTAGCTTCTGAGGGAAAAATTGTGGAAGCAGAAAATCGTCGCCATTCTGACCTGATGACAGTGCTGGAAAGGATGATTGCACTGCAGGAAGAAACAGTATCACAATTGGCACATCTCCACAGAGTCTTCATTGAAGTGCCTAAACAGTTGCAAAAAATCAACACCTCATTCGAAGCATTAGTTGTTCAGCAAACCCAAGCAAATTACTTGAGAATGACTAATGTACCACAATTCAACTTGAACACCTCACAGGCAGGATCTGTACATGCTGGTCATTTTTCACCACATGCATCTGATCTTCATTCCCCAGGTCCGAATGTTACCGGTCAAGTAGCAGACATTGCTGTGCAGGTTCCTGACGACATCCTACCGCTGCCATCTGTACAAAATCAGCAGATGACACCTACAAAGGAGGCGACAAAAACAAAACAGCACAAGAAGTTACTACTGACCAGTTTTTGGTCAAAAACAAAAAAAGACACACATGAAACAAACCAACTATCACTTGTGCAGTGTCTACCAACTTTCTCACATGTGTCAGTGGGCACAAGCCCTGTCCGTGAACAGTCACTGCCCAAAAGCCCTGTAGGTGAGTCACTGCCCAAAAGCCCTGTAGGTGAGTCAGTGCCCAAAAGCCCTGTAGGTGAGTCACTGCCCAAAAGCCCTGTAGGTGAGTCACTGGCCAAAAGCCCTGTAGGTGAGTCACTGCCCAAAAGCCCTGTAGGTGAGTCAGTGCCCAAAAGCCCTGTAGGTGAGTCACTGCCCAAAAGCCCTGTAGGTGAGTTACTGCCCAAAAGCCCTGTAGGTGAGTCACTGCCCAAAAGCCCTGTAGGTGAGTCACTGGCCACAAGCCCTGCCCGTGAAGTGCCAGAGGCCACTCAAAGTGGCTCTGTTGTGGCTAAAGTTGTTGCAAAAAGAAAAAGGAAAATCCAAGAGACAACAAGCAGGCCTGTTACTCACTCTCAAAAGGAACAAAAAAAATAAATGTTATAATTCACTAAATATGTCTTTGGCCTTGTTTTGTTGACTTCAGATTATCTAATTAATATTGTATGTATGCTGAAGACTGTGTTGTTTCCAAACTTTCAAGTATGTTCTTGTACACGTGAAGTTTTGGAAATGTTAACAGTCATAATTAATGATTACTGTTATTAATATTGATGTATGAATCGTGTATTCAGTAATGGTCCACCAGGAGCCAGTTGCTAAGTTTAGAGAAGCTGCCATTGACTTTGCAGCAAAACATTGCATTTGGGTGTGTTACTTGATGTAATCATTGCATGTGCATATTATTCACATGCAATTAAAAAAACACCTATTTAACTGCAAACATCTTTCTTGTACGTGTACAGCAGGATTATGTGTTAAATATTACTTACCTTTGCCTTGCTTGGGCATTGTAATGTTGTCCTTTAATCATTTATGTGTTCTTGTTTCAAGAACATCTCTGAATGTATACTAATATATATGTAGTATGTATGGATATATGCACACACACACACACACACACACACTGTGTGTGTGTGTGTGTGTGTGTGTGTGTGTATGTATATATAGTACTATCTAAACTGGTATAGATGTATTTACAAAAAACATACACTTCATGCTTCCTTGTGAAAACACAGTATTTTAATAATACAGGCCTAATGTTTGAGAACTATACTAAGTGTGAGCCTCTAACAGTATTGGGCGCAAACAAATGTTTATTACTTAATTCACTCATGTTTATCACCATTTAAATAGGTTTCATACAAGGCCTACTTACTGCCATCAATATGTTGTGTGTACTCCTGCAATATAAAAAAAAAAAAAAAACATTATATATATATATATATATATATATATATATATATATATATATATATATACACACACATACACACACACACACAATATATATATATATATATATATATATATATATATATATATATTTATATATATATATATATATATATATATATACACACACACAATATATATATATATATTGTGACAAACGGCTTACTCCGGGGCTCCGTCGTTTGTCCGGGACTGTTTAGAACACGGTCTTTTAGGGTAGGTTAAATGATGAGGCGTCACGTACTGTTCCTTTAAACAGGCTATGCCTGGTTTATTCAGTCCCAGGCACTGAGACTGCCACAGTGCATACAACAGAAAACAGATCAAAACAAAAGCTGCTCACCTGAGCGATAACTTAACTTAGATATCCCTGACTCAGGGTTGGAAGTGGCTTTTCCACTTCCAACATCAAAACATGGTACTTTTGCAGTCTTACACAAATGAACAGAAAGATTGAACCTGTTTGGGGAAGAGGCTTCTCCCCTCTGTAGTTCAGCAGCCTTCCAGCCTCCTGGCTCTTGTGGGGAGACCAGAGCAAACAGGAAATCAGTCTTTCATACCTGATTCCTAATTAGCATGACAGGAGACAGAAATCAGGCAGCAGACAAACTCTGGTCTGGATCTCTCATCCCTCAGTTCCAGCGCTTGCCAAACTGTGGGATGGAGTGTATGTATTATAAGGCTGCACTCCCAGGCCAAACAGGATAGAAACTGTCTAGTATCCTGGGAGCCCTATATACGGAATTTATTACCATCCCCTGGTTTCTGTCACATATCCTCCCCCCCAGCTCAGACCTCGAGGGATGAGCGACCATGGATATTAGGGAGTGCATCCTTGACAACCCGTCAGCATTGCCATGTTTGTGCCCTGACCTGTGTTCCACAGAAAATTTAAAGGGTTGTAGGCTTAGGAACCACCTGGTCACTCTAGCATTCTTTTCCCTGTTTTGACACATCCAGGTAAGGGGTGCATGATCTGTGACTAACCGGAATTTTCTCCCCAACAGGTAGTATTTGAGCGTCTCTACAGCCCACTTTATTGCGAGACACTCTTTCTCTACTATGGAGTAATTTTTCTCCTGGGGATTTAGTTTCCTACTTAAATAAAGGATGGGGTGCTCCTCACCTTGAGACTCCTGGGAGAGTACCGCCCCCAGCCCTACCTCAGATGCGTCGGTTTGGACTACGAACTCTTTGGAGAAGTCAGGTGTGACCAACACTGGTTGGGCACAGAGAGCTTCTTTCAGGCTTCTAAAGGCCTGTTCGGTTTCGGGGGACCACTTTACCATTAGCGGTCCTCTTGCTTTTGTGAGGTCAGTTAGTGGGGTTGCCTTAGTTGCAAAATTGGGAATAAACCTTCTATAGTACCCAATTAAGCCCAAAAAGGTCCTTACTTGTTTTTTTGTAACTGGCCTTGGCCAATTTTGTATCGCCTCCACTTTGAGTGTTTGGGGTTTGAGTAAACCTCTGCCAATAGAATATCCCAGATACTTGGCCTCCTCCAGACCAATAGTGCATTTAGCGGGGTTAGCAGTTAGTCCAGCAGACCGGACTGCGTCAAGCACAGCTTGGACCTTTGGAAGGTGGGATTGCCAATCTTCACTATGGATTACCACATCATCCAGGTAGGCGGCAGCATACCGAGCATGTGGTTTTAAAATTTTATCCATCATTCTTTGGAATGTGGCGGGAGCTCCATGTAAGCCAAAAGGCAACACCTTATACTGAAAGAGGCCATCTGGGGTTGAGAAGGCTGTCTTTTCTTTTGCCCTTTCTGTGAGGGGAACCTGCCAGTACCCTTTTGTTAGGTCTAGGGTTGTGAGATATCGGGCTTTGCCCAGTCTCTCTACAAGTTCATCTACCCTGGGCATAGGATAAGTATCAAATTTTGACACCGCGTTTTGTTTCCGGTAGTCATTACAAAACCTTGTTGTACCATCTGGCTTTGGGACTAAGACTATAGGGCTGTTCCACCCACTTTGGGATTCCTCAATTACACCTAGTTTTAGCATTTTTTTAACCTCTAAACTTATAGCCTTTCTTTTGGCCTCTGGGATTCGGTACGGTTTAAGGTTAACTCGGACCCCCGGTTCAGAGACTACGTCATGTTCAATTACGCTAGTTCTACCTGGCCGTATAGAGAAGATTTCTTTGTTTCTAATTCACTAAATTCTGAACCTCTCGTTTCTGATGAACAGACAGGGTTTCAGCTATGCTAACCTCTGGGTCAGTTTCTTGATTCTCTGACGGACCTGGGGGTACTAGGGTTAACAAGACTTCTCTATCTTTCCAGGGCTTGAGTAGGTTTATATGGTAAATTTGCTCAGGTTTCCTCCTACCTGGCTGTCTTACCTTATAATTTACTTCTCCCACTCTTTCCAAGACCTCATATGGCCCATGCCATTTAGCAAGGAATTTACTCTCCACGGTGGGAACCAGAACTAGTACCCTATCACCTGGAGAAAAAATTCTGACCCTAGCACCCTTATTATATGTATTCCTCTGTGCTTCTTGAGCTTTCTCCATGTGTTCCCTCACTATGGGTAGGACTGCAGCAATGCGGTCCTGCATCTGGGCAACATGCTCTATTACACTTCTGTAAGGGGTAACCTCGTGTTCCCAAGTCTCTTTGGCTATATCCAGTAAGCCCCTTGGGTGTCGGCCATACAATAGTTCAAACGGGGAGAAGCCTGTGGATGATTGGGGAACTTCCCTAATGGCAAATAACAGGTACGGTAACAAACAATCCCAGTTTTTCCCATCTTTATCAACCGCCCGCCGTAACATGCTCTTTAAGGTTTTATTGAACCTTTCCACTAAACCATCTGTTTGTGGATGATAGACTGAGGTTCTGAGATGCTTGATTTTTAGGAGTTTACATAGCTCTTTCGTTACTTGGGACATAAATGGTGTTCCCTGGTCAGATACTGTAGAATCTCTTTAGGAATCCCGACCCGGGAAAACAGAACTACTAACTCTTTTGCTATGTTTTTAGCTGAGGTGCTACGTAGGGGAACTGCCTCCGGATATCGGGTGGCATAATCTAATATTACCAATATATGCTGATGTCCCCTAGCAGACTTTATTAGGGGTCCTACTAGATCCATAGCAATCCGGTCAAATGGTACCTCTATTATGGGAAGGGGTACCAATGGGCTGCGGTACGCCTTGAACGGGGCGGTGATCTGACATTCTGGGCATGAGGAACAATAATTCGTAATTTCTGCCAGAACCCCAGGCCAATAGAAGCTTCGGAGAACCTTTTCTTTTGTCTTTTCCACCCCTAGGTGTCCCCCCAATGGATGACTATGTGCGAGGTGTAATACTACGTTACGGAATGTCCGTGGTACCAACAATTGTTTAGTTGTAACTGATTTCCTTTTATCAACCCGATATACTAGGTCGTTCTCTACCTCGAAGTAGGGGTAAGCAAGTGACCTATCTGGTTGGCCAGGAGTACTATTCTGGTCCCGTATATTTCCCCTTGCTACCGCTAATGTGGGGTCCTCCCACTGGGCCTTCTTAAAACTCCCAGGACTGACCTCTAGGTCAGCGAGGGTCTTATCCGGTTCTGGGGTGGTAAGTGTCTGCTCAACATCTTGATTTGGGGTATTCCCTACCAAAGTAGTGATGGGGAAGGGAATTTTACAGCACTCCTCCTTTTCCCCTTCTTATTTGGGCCCTCGTCAACCTCCATTTCTGAAAAAGGGAAAGGATTTGTTTCTTCTAATACTTCGTTATGGTCCGCTATTGAACTCTGGGCGCTATTCTGAGCGGGGGACCACATTTTTAGAAAATGGGGAAAGTCGGTCCCTATTAACACACCATGTGCCAGTTTGGGTACAATACCCACCTTGAAATCTAAAGAACCAAACTCTGTTTCAAAAAAAACATCAACAGTGGAATATTCATGATTATCCCCATGTATACAACAAATTGCCACTCTTTGTGAACTGTTTCCCTGTTTCTTCTTAATGGGCAAGAGGTATTCGGACACTAGTGTGACCATGCTCCCAGAGTCAAGAAGTGCCCGAACCCTCTTACCATTAACCTTTACAAATGCCCACAGATGGTTATTCAAGGGGTCCTCTGGGCTAGGGCCCATACATTGGGACAACAGCGAATAAGGTTCCACGCTGTTGCATTGCATGGGCTCATAATTTAGTGGGCAGATTTTTGCTGTGTGGCCCCTCTCATGACAATTTACACATTTAGGTACATAGTCTGTGTCCCACTTAGAGCCTTTTCCCGGCTCCCCATGTTGGCTATTGCCCTTAGTGTGCGAACCACTGTTGCTGGTGCTGCGTGAAGGTGGTCGCCGCTCTTCAGCGCCCCTTAACCCCGGTACCCTTTTACCGTCTCTGGAAGAGTCCTGGAACCTCGGGTAGTGGGGTTGCTCCACGACTGTTGGTTGCGGGTGCTCTTCTGCTGCATTGTACCTTTCTACGAGGGCCACAAGCTCATCCGCATTGTGGGGGTCACTCCGACTGACCCAACGGCGTAAGGCAGAGGGAAGTTTCCTCAAGAACTGGTCCATGACCAACCGTTCCACGATGTGGCTGGCTGAGTTGATCTCGGGTTGTAGCCACTTCCGGGCGAGGTGGATGAGGTCATACATCTGGCTTCGGGTGGCTTTATCCATCGTGAAGGACCATGCGTGAAACCTTTGGGCGCGAACAGCCGTGGTTACGCCGAGGCGGGCGAGGATCTCGAACTTCAATTTTGCATAGACGTTAGCTTCGGCTGGCTCTAGATCAAAGTAAGCCTTCTGGGGTTCGCCGCTTAGGAAGGGTGTGATTAGACCAGCCCACTCAGCTTCTGGCCATCCCTCTCTCTGTGCCGTGCGTTCAAACGTGAGAAGATAGGCTTCCACATCATCCGAGGGTCCCATCTTCTGAAGGTAGTGGCTTGCCCTGGTCATTTTCGGAACTGGGGCTGCCGCTGCCAGTGGAAGGTTACTGATAGTCCCCCTCAGGATCTCGAGTTCCTGCTGTAAGCCCTGAGCGAACCGCTGTTGCTCCTCTCTCAGCAAGCGGTTTGTCTCTTGCTGGTTTGCATTCGCGTTTTGCAGGGCTTCATTCGTCTGTTGCTGGTTTGCATTCGCCTGTTGCTGGTTGGCATTCGCCTGTTGCTGGTTGGCATTAATCTCTTGCTGGGCTATTAGCAGCTGTTGATGGGCTGCATTCGTCTGCTGCTGGTTTGCATTAGTTTCTTGCTGGGCTATTAACAGCTGTTGCTGGGTTTCATTCGCGTCTTTCTGGGCAGCGACATTGCGTACCAGCGCACCCACCACGTCTTCCATCTTGTTTGCAGAGGATGAAAAAAACTTTTTTTTTTTTTTCAAAGTTCTTCAACCCGCAGACCCCCTAGTGCTCTGCCCGCATTCTCCACCATATGTGACAAACGGCTTACTCCGGGGCTCCGTCGTTTGTCCGGGACTGTTTAGAACACGGTCTTTTAGGGTAGGTTAAATGATGAGGCGTCACGTACTGTTCCTTTAAACAGGCTATGCCTGGTTTATTCAGTCCCAGGCACTGAGACTGCCACAGTGCATACAACAGAAAACAGATCAAAACAAAAGCTGCTCACCTGAGCGATAACTTAACTTAGATATCCCTGACTCAGGGTTGGAAGTGGCTTTTCCACTTCCAACATCAAAACATGGTACTTTTGCAGTCTTACACAAATGAACAGAAAGATTGAACCTGTTTGGGGAAGAGGCTTCTCCCCTCTGTAGTTCAGCAGCCTTCCAGCCTCCTGGCTCTTGTGGGGAGACCAGAGCAAACAGGAAATCAGTCTTTCATACCTGATTCCTAATTAGCATGACAGGAGACAGAAATCAGGCAGCAGACAAACTCTGGTCTGGATCTCTCATCCCTCAGTTCCAGCGCTTGCCAAACTGTGGGATGGAGTGTATGTATTATAAGGCTGCACTCCCAGGCCAAACAGGATAGAAACTGTCTAGTATCCTGGGAGCCCTATATACGGAATTTATTACCATCCCCTGGTTTCTGTCACAATATATATATATATGCAACCCCGCCTTTCCCCATTATCACCCAGCATACAGCACTTCCACTGCAGCAAGGGATTCTGGGAAATGACATGCAAATGAGCACACAGTGTCACTTTTTGCCTCAATAACCATTTTTAACATGGTTCCCTATAGGCTTAAGCTTGCTGCATGGTCACAGCTTTGAGCACAGCCAGGGTTAAGGTGCATACCCAGAAAACCACCCACAGACAGCTGTTTCAACCTTGATGGGTCTCATCAGTGTGGGGTTGATTTTACTGGGATGCAAGAGAGGCTTATGGGATAGGCCAAACCATAATACTGAGTTAAGTTATGGTGAGTAAAAAAAGTGACAAAAACCCTCCACAGGAAAGCAAATATGCAAATATAGCTGTATGCTCATCTGCATGTCTTAGGCAGGTCTGCAACCCCGCCTTTCCCCATTATCACCCAGCATACAGCACTTCCACTGCAGCAAGGGATTCTGGGAAATGACATGCAAATGAGCACACAGTGTCACTTTTTGCCTCAATAACCATTTTTAACATGGTTCCCTATAGGCTTAAGCTTGCTGCATGGTCACAGCTTTGAGCACAGCCAGGGTTAAGGTGCATACCCAGAAAACCACCCACAGACAGCTGTTTCAACCTTGATGGGTCTCATCAGTGTGGGGTTGATTTTACTGGGATGCAAGAGAGGCTTATGGGATAGGCCAAACCATAATACTGAGTTAAGTTATGGTGAGTAAAAAAAGTGACAAAAACCCTCCACAGGAAAGCAAATATGCAAATATAGCTGTATGCTCATCTGCATGTCTTAGGCAGGTCTGCAACCCCGCCTTTCCCCATTATCACCCAGCATACAGCACTTCCACTGCAGCAAGGGATTCTGGGAAATGACATGCAAATGAGCACACAGTGTCACTTTTTGCCTCAATAACCATTTTTAACATGGTTCCCTATAGGCTTAAGCTTGCTGCATGGTCACAGCTTTGAGCACAGCCAGGGTTAAGGTGCATACCCAGAAAACCACCCACAGACAGCTGTTTCAACCTTGATGGGTCTCATCAGTGTGGGGTTGATTTTACTGGGATGCAAGAGAGGCTTATGGGATAGGCCAAACCATAATACTGAGTTAAGTTATGGTGAGTAAAAAAAGTGACAAAAACCCTCCACAGGAAAGCAAATATGCAAATATAGCTGTATGCTCATCTGCATGTCTTAGGCAGGTCTGCAACCCCGCCTTTCCCCATTATCACCCAGCATACAGCACTTCCACTGCAGCAAGGGATTCTGGGAAATGACATGCAAATGAGCACACAGTGTCACTTTTTGCCTCAATAACCATTTTTAACATGGTTCCCTATAGGCTTAAGCTTGCTGCATGGTCACAGCTTTGAGCACAGCCAGGGTTAAGGTGCATACCCAGAAAACCACCCACAGACAGCTGTTTCAACCTTGATGGGTCTCATCAGTGTGGGGTTGATTTTACTGGGATGCAAGAGAGGCTTATGGGATAGGCCAAACCATAATACTGAGTTAAGTTATGGTGAGTAAAAAAAGTGACAAAAACCCTCCACAGGAAAGCAAATATGCAAATATAGCTGTATGCTCATCTGCATGTCTTAGGCAGGTCTGCAACCCCGCCTTTCCCCATTATCACCCAGCATACAGCACTTCCACTGCAGCAAGACACACACACACACACACAATATATATATATATACACACACACACAATATATATATATATTGTGACATAGTCCAAAGATGTTAGGCAGCTTTCTGCCCCATTTTAGGTCAGAAAGTGCAGGAATAGTTAAAAATGATCCGTTCCACATCTTCCCATTAACTCAGGCAGCTGGATGGAAAATCCAGACCACAGATTACAATGGCTCTAGTTCTCCCTCACCTGCTCTTCTAATCACATGCACAGGTACTTCGAGCAGAGAGGTTTTGAATTTCACTCTCTCTCCTTAGAGCCTGGAGGCTGGGGGTATCGCTGCTCCCCTGTTTCCAGTTTCGGGATTGACGGCCCCTCCAAGTATCACAGTCCCAGACGATTTGCCGGACACCTGGGTCCGAGTACCCACCACAAAACAGATAAGCCAAACAAAGATGTATTACTGTTTGTAATGGACTATGCTGTATCTAGTGACCCTAATTGAGACGGCATTGTTTTAAACTGGGGGAACCAGGTTAGTTGGCCCAGCAGCAGTTAGAGGCTGATTCTATGTGTAGTTAGATCCCTGAAAGGGATAGGATTTTGTTTATATCATTTGGTTTCTTTTTTTACTTGAAATAACAATGTGGGAAATACTGTAACACTGAAATGTGTGAACTGCTGAATGAAAGTATCTGAGTACCTCTAACCTTCACATGTTAAAGCTGCAGTACATTACTTGAATGAAAATAAAGCAGGCAGAAGCCTGAGTTAAGCAGCTTAATATTTTGCATGATCCTGTTTTTGTATTAAATAACCCTAGAAGACTGTGTCGGGAAGAACCCAGACAGGCGTCGGCACTACAAAAGAGGGGCGTTTGTCACATATGGTGGAGAATGCGGGTCGACACTAAAAGTCTGTGGGTTTGCAAATAAATGCGGGGGTTTAAAATGGCCGCCCAGCTGAACTAAAGTACAGATGCTATGAGTGAAGTCTGTCCCACTGTGTATATCAGTTGTGCTTCTAGCATACACAGAGAATGTGCGAAGTGTGGATGCAATAGCACCCTGAACCCAAACAGAAAACCAAAATGTTTTGCTGAAGAAAAAAAAAAAATTGCATCTAGCAAGTGCTGTTTGTAAAGCTAATGCCTTTTGCTGAAGTGAGTAAATTTGCAGCTAGCAAGTGCTGTATGCAAGTTGCTGAAGTGAGTGAAATTGCAGCTAGCAAATTGTCCCTGCCGGGCTTCTAAAATGGCCGACGTGAAATGTTTGTTTTGTAATGTACATAATCATGAAAAACAGTGTCCCTTCAGGCCATAAGATGATGATGATGATGATGACTCGTATGTGGCCCCTGGAGGAGAGCCGTACCCACAGATGAATTTAGTATGCTGGGACTGTCATAAAGTAGGTCACATGGAAGATGTGTGCCCCAAATTTTTCAAAGACAAACAGCTGCAAAAGCAAGCAACGCCCTATGAGTGCAAGCAAGATGTGGAAGCTGATACCAGTGAGCGTGTGCCCAGTACCACTGATATCTCTGGAGCTAATAAAGCAAAAAGAAAGAAGAAAAAGAAAACTGTTCCTCAAGTCACAGGGGAAGTGACCGAGCCACTTGAACCTGCGCTGTCAGGACATGCGTCAGAAAGGCGCCGAGATGTGCTGCAGACCGGAGTGACCGGCAGAATTGTCACGGGAACAGTGGCAAAGGGAAAAGAGGAGCAAAGGGAAGCTGAATCCTTGAACCAGGATAAAGAGGCTTTGGTTTCTGCACTCCAAGCTGCCCGCCATGATTATGAAGTCCTGCGGCAGGGATTGGTGAAGGAGCGAGAATGTTGGAAGAAGGAGCAAGAATCTAACAACAAGGAGCGAGAAGCGAATGCCGAGTTACAGAGGTGTATACTTCCAGCTTTACAAGAGCACGAGGCTTTGAAGAAAACAGAGTCTCTCTTACGGAGTGAGCTGGAAGAGGTGACGACTAGTCTGGAAAAGGCCAACACCGTAATTGTCACCATGGATGAAAAACAGAGGAAGTCTGACAAATTGATTGCTATCCTAAAACAGAAATACGGGAAGGCTCTACAAGAGTTGCATGCGCTCAGCACAGAGGTGCAACACTTACGCCTGGAGAGCCACGGTCTGAACACAGAGCTGGGAATGTTGAAGCAAACCCATGAGATTGCCCTAAGTGAGTTAGAGACTGTAAAGCAAGAAAATGAGACTCTGAAATTGGAAAATTCAGATTTGACTGACCAAGCAGAAAAAGTAAAGAAACAGTTGACTCAGGAAAAGTTAGAAGTGCAGGAAGCACTACAGAATGCATTGATGCACACTCAGAGCCAGCACCAGGAAGAAATGGACGCTCTGAGAACAGAATTGCGACATGTATGCACAAAACAGAATTCTCTCGTGGAGGAACTTAACGTTTTTAAAAAGGAGAAAAGCATTAGAATAATTCAGAAGCACTGCAAAGCTCTTATCCAAGGAAGAAGGGAAAGAGAAAATTATCGGCGTAAACGCGCCGCAACTATCATCCTACAGGCTGCCTACAGAGGGATGAAAATTCGTCAGTTTAATCGCCGGAATAAAGCAGCCTGTGTACTTCAATCATTCTACCGTGCCCGCATGGTACGAAACAGTTCCTCATTATGAAAGGAGCAACTATAAAGATCCAGTCTCTGACTAGGATGACACAGAACAGGATTCGCTATCAAACTCTGAGAAATGCGTCACTGGTTATACAGCGGTATTTCCGCCTTAATAAATGTAGGCCTCAGGAAAGAGAGGCCCAACACTACATGCCTGCCAGCTGCAAAGGTAAAATGCCTCAGGGTACAGCCGGAGTTAGTGAGCGCCCCATCAAGGTAATCAGTGCTTCATCTTCTAAGTACCATATAATTGCCCCAGAGGGGAAATCCCAAATCTCTGAGAGTGATGGTCTTGAGAAAATACATGGCAGTACCATAAAGGTTCAAAGGTTGCAAAGCAAAAGCGACGAAGGTCAACGCTGGCCTTGAATTTTTCCGGATCTCGCCACTCTGGGCCACAATATAAAGACAAAGACTATCCGGCCCCAGAGTTCTGTCAGAGGCTAAAGAAACAGTCCAGTCATTTGCAGGTTGCAGCAGCCTATGAAATAAAGTCAGGAAACGTAATGGACTGGAAGTCAAAGAAAAAAAAAAAAAAAAAAGTGTTTGGGGAATTGACCGATATTTTTTTTTGTTATTACACGTGTGGACTATGTCACGGACACTTAACTATGCAAATAAGCTATTGTAGTTAAGGTATATTAGACCTCTAGAATAAGCATTTTGTCAATGTTACAATGTTATATTGGTTCTCTGTGTTGAAAATGTAGCTAAACTACAAATTAATATACAGGGTTGATGGCCCTTTCGGTTGGTAAATTATATAATGAAGTTCATATTCGTGTCATGTGAATACTTAATGTAGTTCTGAAGAGTTAGCTCAAGTATTTCAGGTAGGACGCTCACCTCAGTGAGGTCCATGGCCGCTCACCCCAGTAGGTGTGAGCTGGGGAGGGGGATATGTGACATAGTCCAAAGATGTTAGGCAGCTTTCTGCCCCATTTTAGGTCAGAAAGTGCAGGAATAGTTAAAAATGATCCGTTCCACATCTTCCCATTAACTCAGGCAGCTGGATGGAAAATCCAGACCACAGATTACAATGGCTCTAGTTCTCCCTCACCTGCTCTTCTAATCACATGCACAGGTACTTAGAGCAGAGAGGTTTTGCATTTCACTCTCTCTCCTTAGAGCCTGGAGGCTGGGGATATCGCTGCCTCCCTGTTTCCAGTTTCGGAGTTGACGGCCCCTCCAATTATCACAGTCCCAGAGGATTTGCCGGACACCTGGGTCCGAGTACCCACCACAAAACAGATAAGCCAAACAAAGATGTATTACTGTTTGTAATGGACTATGCTGTATCTAGTGACCCTAATTGAGACGGCATTGTTTTAAACTGGGGGAACCAGGTTAGTTGGCCCAGCAGCAGTTAGAGGCTGATTCTATGTGTAGTTAGATCCCTGAAAGGGATAGGATTTTGTTTATATCATTTGGTTTCTTTTTTTACTTGAAATAACAATGTGGGAAATACTGTAACACTGAAATGTGTGAACTGCTGAATGAAAGTATCTGAGTACCTCTAACCTTCACATGTTAAAGCTGCAGTACATTACTTGAATGAAAATAAAGCAGGCAGAAGCCTGAGTTAAGCAGCTTAATACTTTGCATGATCCTGTTTTTGTATTAAATAACCCTAGAAGACTGTGTCGGGAAGAACCCAGACAGGCGTCTGCACTACAAAAGAGGGGCGTTTGTCACAATATATATACACACACACAATATATATTTATATATATACACACAATATATATATATATATATATATATATATATATACAATTATATATATATATATATATATATATATATATATATATACAATATACATATAGTACAATATACACTTTATATATATATATTTATGAGAGAGATATATTTATATATATATATAGATACACACGTATTTAAACTCATGCAGACAGAGAGTTAACCAGACTTTCAAATACACACAGAAATGTATGCGGGAAAGAAACATTTCATTTTGCAGGTGTGTGTATTTACTGATATGGCTGTCTAAGCACTATTTTCACACAGTGCTCTTTGTTATTTTTCAAGAAAACTCAATGTTACTTAATTAAAAGTGTAGGAATGTTTTCAGAAACGAGATAAAAAAAAGGATACATGTTTGTCCCACAAGCGTCTATCAGAAACCACAAATGTTCAACCAATTAAAACTACAGATCCAATTGGCGTTTGAAATGAGGAGTAAAAGTTTATACTTTTGTTGACCTTGAAAAGGAAACACAGCAATTTGTTAGCCATTGAGCAGTTTCATTTTTATGAGCAAAGAACAGATACCTGCACACATCTTTTGTGCTAATCTGCAATGGCTGATGAATTCGTTAAAAATCTGAATCCGCAATTAGGGTATAAATACATGGTATCAGAAGCAATTTTATCAACTTGCGGACACAAAGCGAGCACACGCCAAATCTATGATTTGATTCGAGCAAAATATCCTTATTACCAAGACCGTGGGCATGCGCGCAATTTTAATTCCTCAGTAAGATTCACTTTATCAACTAATGACTGTTTTGAACGTGTGCAGGATAAGCTAGAAGACAAGTATGGTTTCTGGAAGATTGCGAAGGAAAAACATTTCACCGTGAAAGAGGGCACACATATTGTGCTTAAAGGCATATTTATTCCTAATGCCAATAGCAATGGATCCGCTACTACTGTTCCGTGTGAATCGATACCTGCTGCAATATCTGCACCCTCCATTCCTGAAACCCACATTGTACAAGAACAAAACTACTATGATTATGTAGCAAGCCTTTCAGCAGAAAATGTATTGGAATGGGTACCCGAAGAAATGAACCTACCTCCGAACCAATTGTTTGAAGAAAGCAGTGGCGATTCCTATGAGCGCTTCATGGAGGAGATGTGTGTCATACTGGATTCAGCGTTTGGGTCAAGCGTGGATGAAAATGCCTTGCATTTCTGGAGCGACCAGTTGCAGGCAGACGAAGAGTTAATTCTAAAAGAATGGTAAATATAACAATCGTTATGCGTTCACTCTGCGTTGAAATTTTTTTTTTTTTTGTAACCACCATTTTCACTTTCAATGCGTGGATACAGCGTAACATTGCAGACTGCATAACATGTAGCGATCACAAAGAAATTGTTTCCTAATACAATATAGTAGAACCTGAAAGAGTAGTACACATTGCTGACGGAATAAATATACGTACTTTCCTATCCCTTTAAACATATTAGCAACATTTTACCATAACTCTAACACATACCTGTTTTGTTATCATGCAACATCTACAGCATTTAAAACCGGGTCCACCACGTATGACGTGGGACCCTTGTCATGGGCCAAGGCGTCCTTAAAAAGGATTACGGATGTAAGTCCCGCCCCCAAGCGACATGCGCGCCTCAAAGCCTATTGGCTGTCATGTTTTGTTATAGTAACGGTAACTGCAGTGTGTCATGCGTGCGGCTCAGTGTTTGTAGGCGTCAACTGGGCGTTAGCCGAATGTTAATTGAGTGGGAGGAGTGTTAGCGTGCGTTTCACGCTGGCTTAACATGACGTCACACGTATTGCATTTGCGCATTGTGTTATCGGCCGTGCTTTCTGTCCAAACACGTCTGTTTAAAAAGAATACAGATGTACTCGTTTAGAACGAATGTAGTTTCGTCTTCATTGTATTTGAAATAAAGATTTTATGTTTACTGGTATTTTCAACATGTATTGAACGCACAACGTATGCTTTGTTTTGCGCATGCGCTAACAGTTAGTGGAGCCAAGCGTGAAGTGCGTGCGCACACTAAGATGTGCGCGCACATTTTTCAGTATACAGGCAACGTTCACTTCATATACATAGTTATGCCTGCTACAAATTTAAAGAAAAATTACATACAGAACACTTGTACTTCTAACATATAAGTGAGTGAAGTGTGTATGTACACAATCATATAGAGCTGTGTAACGCGTTGTCACGGATACATATATAGTAAGGTGCCATCTTTGACCATCATGTGTTTGCTGTATTTCAGAGATGTCTGGGAAGATACAATCGGATCAATGTATGATTTCAGAAGAGTCTACCTTTATATGAGATGATTGTGAGGAGGAGCCACCGACTACTATACTACATATGGAACTAATTTTATATTGCTTGCAGCGCTTATTAACAAACAATTAAAAATGTGATACCCTTATGCCTATATTGCATAAGCACTTAATTAACATAATGATGTTGCAAAAGAGTGCCTCATGAATTTTTATGGAGTGTTCTTTAATTACTACTAGCATTTTATGGCATGGTGTGTTTTATATATAACAACCATTCCCACTCTGCTAACACATTTGTGTATTGGAACGTATGACTGTCGAAACTATGTAACAATAATAATAATTATAATATGAGCATGTTCATGTATAGCGCTGCTAGTTGTACGCAGCGCTTTACAGACACATTTTTCAGGCTGAGGTCCCTGGCCCGTGGAACTTACAATTTATTTTTGGCCGCCTGAGGCACAGGGAGATAAAGTGACTTGCCCAAGGTCACAAGGAGCCGACACCGGGAATTGAACCAGACTCCCCTGCTTCAAACTCTCAGTGCCAGTGTGTGTCTTTACTCACTGAGCCACTCCTTCTCCCAATGTAAAGGACACTTACAACCAACTAGCCATTTATTGTTAAAAATCTCTTGTTACATGGGTATGTTGATAAAATGGTTTGGGACTGTAGCAAATAATGTTATTGCCCAGATGTTGTGGTCCCCTACAATGCATGATGTTCTGAATATTACATCAACATCATGTAATGAAGTACGTTTCTGTGTATATTTCATTAACCTAACTAACTATAGTTTACTGTGTTTATTAAACGTTCTAAAAATAAATAGTATAGTCAATATGATGATATAAGCTACCATAATAAAGCTGCTGTTATCATTTGTCGGTGTTATACATGGATCCTACACAAATTGATACAGACACAAACAGTTGTCTTAAAAAGTGTGTCTATGCTAATGTGCACGTGATTGACGTTACAATTGTGAGAATACTTGATAATTATCATCATGATAATGATGAAGTGACGTGATTGACATTCCAAAAATATTACCAACAATGTCATATTGGGAAATTAGAAATGCTAAATGACAGTAACATTTGCGACAAAATTGTGTTTTCTGTTAACAGTTTTACACTTGCTACATGTAGGACACATCCACACACGTGTGACTTATACATACACATGTCACAAATTTAAATGAATGTTGACTATTAATTCCTAGCATTAATAAACACCTACATTGCTAAATATAAGATGTAGTACGCATTGTTGTGATTACAGGCATTCATGCATGGAGTGTTATGATCAGTCAATTTCATCCGTGATGAATGAGCTCCCGTAAGTAAACAAATAAGTACAGTTATCCCCTTTTCTCCAAACACCTCTATATTACATTAATGGAATTTATAAGGAAACATACATAAAATGTGATGAAATGTGAGTAATCATTTTGTAATACAATGCACATGAAACCTCAAGAGTAGCTAAATGCATATACATGATACAGAAAGTACATGTATGTTAAATTTTGTCTTTAAACCAATATGTTGGGTTTTTACTTCAAATAATTATAGGAAGATTGAGGTAGGCACATCTTATGAGAGATGTCAGCAAATATACATACCATGATCAGTCATACTGGAGATATACCTATAATGCAATGGAACAATATGTAAATTGCAAACATTGACATGCCATCTTCAGTACCGTAAGCAACACAGCAAAGTGTGTATTTGGTGTTAAATGTGCAACACCATGTATATTTAATGACATTCAACATGTTAAGCAGCCTGGTGTACACATCATATGGATGTACATGTTACACTGCACCAATAACATTGTATGTAAGCATACTAGAAGAATGAGTGAGTATGGGCATACTATGGGTATGGTGTTTGCATAAGGAACAACACAATGCTAAAATATTAGTGCTTTGTTACCCCAGTTGTATTCACATACACACAACTAATGTACAATGGAAGAGGGATTATATAACCTGTGCAACAATAACATACCGGTGCCACATCCCTTTGTGCACACAGCAGAGAAAAGAAAGGTGTGCAACCCATATTCATCTGTGTCCTAACAGAAGGTTATATAAAGAAACATTATTGTTAATATAACATAATTAAACTATAAAAGTAGTACTAGGAACATATATGTTTTACTTACAAGAAAAAAATGAATTGATGAGATTCTGGCGTGTCT
This sequence comes from Ascaphus truei, assembly GCF_040206685.1. Lineage (NCBI taxonomy): Eukaryota > Metazoa > Chordata > Amphibia > Anura > Ascaphidae > Ascaphus > Ascaphus truei. The sequence continues at coordinate 116,754,125 of NC_134486.1, read as the reverse complement.
GGCCACCACTGGCTGTTTGTTCATTTTCAGCAGCTACATGGGTTGGATGCTCGTCTACCAAAGGCTCAGCTAGGTCTGATTGTACATTGTGCCTGAGTGCAACATTGTGCAAAATGCAACAGGCAAGGATAATATCAGACACTTTTTGAGGCTTGTATAGAAGAGCCCCACCAGTTCTGTCCAGACACCTAAATCTGGTCTTGAGTAGGCCAAATGTCCTCTCTATAACAGATCTTGTAGATATATGGGCTGCATTGTACCTCTCCTCTGCTTCAGTTTGAGAGTTTAGCACCTGAGTCAAGAGCCACGGCCTACTGCACCGACACACTTTATTCGAGCAAATACCCGGTATGTACCTGGCAGATACCTGGAATGCGCCACTCCTAACCTCTGACAAGCCCCGTTGCATTTGCCTTCCCAGCCTGGGTTAATGCCTGGCTGATGGGCGGCTGATCTGTTAAATGATAATGATTAGGATTTAATAGGCTGCAATAATTTGCGTGTCTACCAGATGGCATAAATTCATGAATTGTAATGCAGTTTATATATATATACTGTGCAGTATTGCAGCCAGCGGGAATAAAATGCTTCAATCCCTGCTTGGAAAATAACTCAATGTACTCGGGCAGAAAACAGTCACAAACCTCAATACACCCGGGTATACCCGAATTCGTGGGACTAGCCAAGCTCGAATAAAGTGTGTCGCCAGTGTAATTCCGTATCCTGAGTCACCTATAATGAATGGAGCACACATAAGCTGACATTAGTGATCAAAATGTACAATGCCAACATTCCTAAAGAAAAATGTGTTTTGTGTTAGAACATGTAAATCTGTACTCACCCAGCAGCCAACCATGTTCAAAATGTCCCTCTTCGAACGCATGGAAGACTGAAGAGTTCCTCAGGATAGAGGAATCGTGACTGGAACCAGGGAATTTGGGTACCACATGCATTATCCTCATCGTGGCATCACATACCACCTGTACATTGAGTGAATGGTAGTGCTTACGATTGCGGTACACATGCTCACTCTGACTAGGTGCAATCAAAGCAACATGTGTGCAATCGATTGCACCCAGCACACATGGTATCCCTGCTATATTATAAAAGCAGTCCTGACTTCCAGCCACTCTGTTGTCTCTGTAGGAAAATGAATTTAATTCCTAGCGCGTCTATTGAGTGCATAGAGAAACTGGGTAAAGGCCCGCGAGAATGTAGATTGCGAGACCCCGCCCACTATGCCCACAGTTGTCTGGTATGACGCGGAAGCAAGATAATGTAATGAGCACAGCATTTTAACAAGCCCAGGGACTGCACGACCTCTGGCTGTGAAAAAATCTAAATCTCCCCTTATCTCCTCATAAAGAGATAAGATTGCTGCTGAACTCAAACGATAGCGACTTACAATCTCCTCCTCACTCATCCCATCTAACAGGGTTCTCTCCCTGTACACACGCGGACGAGGCACAACTTGTCTCCTCTGTCTTCTCCTCTGATCTCCTGTCCCTCTACCTGTCCCTCGGCCTGTCCCTCTCCCTGTCCCTGTCGTATCCGCGTGACTGTCCCTGTCACTGTCCCTCGGTGTGTCCCTCCCTTGCCCTATATCATTCTCTTGATCAGCAAGCATGTCATAGAAAAGAATGTTCCTCCGTCTCCTAAACAATTGCAACATTTTGAAATGAGTAGCTGTGAATGAGCAGGTAATGGGCGTCCTTTAAATAGGTATGTGATGATGTCAGGTGACATAGTAAAATGCAAGGTGTTACATTAACATAATAAAGTACTTGTGTGGCAAGCTGTGTGCAGTTGTTCTTAGAAGTATTTGTTGTGTGTATTCTGCAGGGAATGATGATATTTGCCAATGATGTGACGTGAAGCTTTGTACAAATAGTTTAATGTGCAATGCATGTAACACTTGTGAACGCAACAGTCAGTCATGTAATTAGACAAAAAGGCTGAGATTGACGTGGGAAAACTTTGGTGTAACATGTGTAATTAGCCATGTTATTGTCACATGTTGACAACAATGAATAGTCGTGTGCATATGCATGCATTTCTGTAATGAGGATAGTTGCTATAGAATGAGTTTACAAGGTGTCCCAATGATGAATTACTGTACATGTGTGTATAAGTTAGGTTGAAGTGCTTGTAATGCTACGGTTACAATGTAAACATGCAATGTGATTGAGCGTCCAATAAGTGACGTCATGAAAATAGGGAGGAACCAAAACTAGATGTAAACATGAGAAGACAGATGTACATGAACGTTTAAAGATGCGTGACACATTACAAGCATTGTGTAATGTAAAGGAACATGAATATACAGTGTATGTGTGACATGTGTGACATGTGTAACATCATGTAAATAATTGTCGCTCAGTTCAGTAAAATGTGTGATATGATGTGAGGTTCTCCTTTAAGAGTTGAGTATAGTATTTTCCCTTGACACATCATCACATGATGAGTAATGTGACACGCAAATGCTGAAAACATGTAAAAGTACAATGTTATGCAAATAATACACGTCAGCTGTGACACAATGCAGGGAATGCCCCCCACACTGTAATGCAAATGACGTTTGTATTGTGAGCAATGAAACGTAAACAGTACTATACTGTTATACGTCCCCGCTCCATAGACTCCATTGATGTACAGAAAATTTTTTTTTTCTAAGTGCCGTTCCGGCAGCCTTAGCGATCGTTCTCCCCTCCAAACTGCCAACTTTAGTTGGCGGGAGAAATTGGCCATAACATCTCAATTTCGTAGTGCCGACCAGCCCCGATAAGCTGATTTTGTTTCTTGAATCCAGCCGATTTAAAAAAGTGGCGATCAGTGGCGAAAACAGGCTTATCGGCAGCCGACTGGCCATAACCAAATTATCGGCTCCGAAACCTGCCGAAATCAAGCACTTATCGGCGCTTACTGAATCTCAAACCCAATTTTGGCTATAAAATGCCGAAAAATACCTTATCAACGCTTACTGCATGAGGCCCTAGGTCTCTTTCCTGGAAGGACCGCCAATTTTTGCACGACTTTTCTGTTTGATTGCACTGTACTGTAGTTCAAAATTTAGAGAAAAATGTTTTTAATCTTAAAAAGAAACCTGTTGATTGTTTTACATTGTTTAATTGGGTAATGCTTTTAATGCTTGGTATAATCATTTATTTCTATTTCTGTTTTGCATGTGCATGTCTTGAGCTGGGCGAAGATAAAGTGCAGAAAATCCCCCGCCCCCTTTTTACCACCAATACTGGCAGGTAAGACACAGTGCTCCAATCCATAATTTATTATAGTTATAGTTATACTGTATACAGTATAGAGTTACAGTATACACTGTACAGTATACTGTATTTATACAGTTTTACTGTATATAGTTAGATAGTAGTTATAGTCCAATATTGTGAAATACTCACTGCTTTTAATGCACTAATCCTGGTGACGTTTCTTTTGCTTTTCAGAGCTGCAGCACTACAGGAAGGAGGGGGGGGGGAATGTGCAAACGTATTGTACTGTGTGAAAACTGGAGTACCAATCAGTAATTTGCCCAAATCTCCCCCCCTCTCTCAATGACAAAAGAACTACAGAATGCAATGCAGCCATTACGATGAAGATAAAGACAAGATTGTTCATTTTGAAGAAGAGACGACCTAATGTATTTTTGTATTATTCATTTTCCTTGATTATCATGTACAAATAAAATTGTTACTTCTTTAAATTCATGAGAATTATTTGAACACCCCCAAATAAAAATTACAGTATTCCACCCACCTCATAAAGTAAAGTATACTGTACATGACTGTAGAATTAAAAAGCTAGTGATTGTAAGAATGGCAAAACTTGTTAAGCCCATGTCAAGATAAAAAAGGGGTCTCTTTTTTTCTGACTTGGAATTCACATTGAATGCGGAGTCAGTCATTCTCGCCAAATCCCCAAGAAGGATTTACAGTATCACACTCATCCGGGTGTGCAGGATTGTACCTGTACAGTAGTTCAAAGACATACACGCGTGCGCCTAAATGTGATGACACGGTTCCAATGAGACATACACGCATGCACATAAAATAAAAACAGTATGAAAAGATGAGCAAGCCTTGCAAAAGTTGAAAGTATTGAATAATAAATAATACATATAGAATAAAAGATATATATTTTTATTTTATTCTTAGCAGACATATGCAAGTCTACTGTAATTATACTGCAAAATGCATACAAATGCAACGTCAATAAAAAAGTATTGAATATGAATCAATAAAAATTCACAATGCGCAAGCAACGTTTTAAAAAAACGATATTAGAGGTCAATCGAAATTCCTCCTTTTGCCTTTTGAATCTTGATGTCAAAGTTTCTTTTCTGGGAAAAAAAAAGATTCTATGATTTCCGGTATTGCGCATGTGTCAAGTCGCGTCATTGGGAATTAAAGCAGCAGTTCAAGCAATATCCTACATGTGTGTCTGTTCGATGAGAACAAACTTCTGATAGGCTCTGGCTATTCAGCCGTGCCCTTTCCCTAGCTGTTCACCAATTGTACTGTATCTACTGTAGTAACTGCTCAGTCAATCATATTGCAGGACTACATTTTCAATAATTGTGCAAGAATTGAATTAAATTAAATAACCCTGAGCAAAGTGATTGATTACAGGAGAACGGACCGATCTGCAGATTACTTTAGCAAATCACTTGTCTGTGTGCATATTGTATTAATGCACATATTGTTTTTTAATACTTTTTTTAACACGGCAGCTTGAATTGCAGCTTTAAACTTAATACTGTACTGTATAGTGTAATACAGGTAGTTACTGTAGTAAATTATATTTACCTTCATTATAAACTGTCACTCCCGTAGTCTGCATTATAGTTGACAGGTGACAGCTGGCCTGCTACTCCTGTACTTGACAGCTAATGAAGCTGGAAATCTTTTTGGTATACGCAAGCTTGCTGGTACCTGTATGTAAAATCGGCTCAGGCTGGAAATTGTGCAGGTATTTCGGTGGGGACAGGAAGACGGATTGCCATTCACCAAGTTTACACTGACGGTCGGACCGTTATTCTAAGCCAGTTCTGGTGCCGGTGCTGGCACTGTTGCTGGCATATTGCTGGATTAGGATTGTCAAATTTTATATGGATTAAACCGACTTTTTCCTTTTGCAGTTGCCATGAACAAACATACTGTAAAAATCTGGGAACACACCCAAATACCCTCCTCTATCTCTGGGTGCAGGGTCGATGCGAAAAAAACACTGATCGTTACTTAAGGTTTGTCTTATCGAACGCTTCCACCCACGAACGTCAGGTGAAAAATTGTAAAAATTATAGTTCGAAATGAAATATTCATATAAACTGTGCAATTCTGTAGCCTCGATTATCTTATTGGGGCTCTGGAATTGCGATTTTATGCTACAGTACATTTTTCTCGCCAACTTTGAGAAGGTTTGCGAGAGAGTTACATAGAAAAAAAATGTTTTTCCTGCAATGGATTTATGCCAGGGGTCTCCGGAGCTGATACACATCCATACCATATACACACACACATACCAGAGGCATAAATCCAACGCAGGAAATATGCATTTATAGGCAGCTTCATTACCATAGTGGCTAACCGTTAAGGCAATGAAGGGGTTAACTACCAGTGCCCAGGGTAGCAGGGGTGGGTGAAAGTGGTATTTGGTCCATGGTGGGTGTATAAGTCTTGCATGGGGGTTGTGGGAGGAGTTAACCCTTTCATTACCTTAGCGGTTAATGCAGCTAAGGTAATGAAGGGGTTAACCCTCCCTCTACCCACCATACTCACAAATACCACCTTCAACCATCCATGCTACCCACAATAAACATAAAAACACAACACAAACACAATACTAAACAATACACCCTTCCATTGCCAGTGTGGTTACCTATGCCCTCAATGGGAGCAAAGATAGCCCCCAATGGCAAGGAATGGCCACCCCCTTTTCCTCAAACAACGAATACATTAGAGTACATTAATGTTCAAAATGACTATTATCCAGAATTGGATAATAGTGCATATGTCCATTCAAAATAAAACAATATACATTCAATATATCCAACAATAATGGCCCCAGGGTGGGTTGTTAGGCCTCCCGGGTAGGTAGCGGAAAGGAGGGTGTACCACTTAATTAATATAGCAGTTGTCACAGAAGACCAGGCCACTTAGACCTCTTTACCAGAATCATGCATTGAGCAAAATGAGTTAAGGAAATAAATGATAAATGTAGTCACAGGAAAAGGCAAACACACAATTTTACACAAACTACAGCAAAAGAAACATTTACTTGGAAATTTAGGTTGAAAAACTATACTTTCCTATGTGTAAGGGCTTATCAATCTAAAGCTTACCCTAAAAAGTCTTGGAACTGAAATCAACCTGCAGTTCCAAACGCCACAGCTCCCTTCTCTCTCCATAGGGCTGGAATTTACTTGGTGCTTAGATTCTTGGAAAATTTTGAGAGACCTTGGAGAACAATGGAAAAAAACCTCTATCAAATGGACGCAATAGGTTATAATACCTCTGACTTTCATTCAAAATTACTATAGCCCAATCCAAAGCGTGAAAAATGTATCTGCCTCCAATCAGAGACAAGCTGGTAGACACAGCAGGGTTACCTGGAAATCTGAATTAACCAATGGGCATGGGCAATTTGGCACCTCTGGCCCTGTTTCCCTCAATGCCCCCCGCAGTGACAGGCTCCTGCCAGTCTGGTGGGATCAATGGAAATGCAAAGGGTGTCCATTGATCTCAGGACGTGGATACTTGTCTTTCCCTTCTGTCCAAATGGTCTTGACACCTCAGACACATCCTCTGTGGCATTCATCTCCACCATACTGTATGAGTAGACACAGTAGCACCCAAGTTCGTAGCCCACTGGCTCACTCAGGACACTGGCACTGAACGTCCCAGCTCATCACTGTGCACAAAATTTAAAATACTGCTGCGGCCAAGTTTATTCGAGCATTTGCCCGTTCTTGGCCGCAGCAGTAGCCTGGCGCGCGCCCGAGTGTGACGGGCGTGCGCCGAAGCAGCGGAAGAGCGCCCTCCGATCGGGGCGCTCTCCCTACCGCTGCCGGGTCCGCCGGGTCCCCCGGAACCCCCTGCCGCCGTCCCGCAGATCGCGGGACACCAGGGCTCCCTCGGGGAGCCCTGGACGCGCGTGCAGGGGGCGCAGGCTCCCGAAGACGCGTGACCGCGCATCTATGACGCGCGGCATGCCGAGGGGCGGCCACTAGCAAGCCGGGAAATCTCCCGGCTTGCGGTACCGACCACACTGCAATAAAGTGTGTCGGTACTGTATACACTTTAAAACACACTGTTCCATAAAATATACACTTTTAAAGTATCCTAAGTCTATTGGTTATGGGAAATAGAATAAGAATCTGCACATTATTTCTTACTAGCCATATTCCCCACAAACTATACAATAAACTTAGGACTGGACTTTTAAAAGTCCCCTCACAACCTTGTAAATTGGAGTAACCCTCTATACCGGTTCTGGGTGACCTGGGCATTAACTGGGTATCCCCATTAACCTAGGGACCCCTTGACGGTTTCAGGGATACCTCACATCCCTACGCCCCATTTACCTTTCTGGGCTGTGCTGAAGCAGGGACCACTAGTGCTGAGTCACACAAGCGTTTTCAAAGAGAGATATTACCAAGACAATAGGCCTCATTCAGAAAGCGTTCATAAGCCACTTATCAAGCACTTATCACCCAAAATGCCTACTGCTATTCAGTAAGCAGTGATAAGTGGGTGATAAAAGACAGAGGGCCTTATTCAGAAAGCCTCGATAAGGCCCTTATCGAGCACTTATCAACCAAAATGGCTACTGGTATTCAGATAGCCTCGATAAGTGCTCGATAACGGCCTGTATCGACGCAAAATTTTATCTCCGTCCGAAATTCGCTGACTGAGCAGCGATCAGGCCCTTATCGACCATTTTCGGAGGGTTGATAAACTCCCGCTATTCAGAGACCCGCGAGTCGAGTGTCGCGGCCCATCGCGGCCCATCGCAGGCCTAAAAAACGATTTTCTCCCCAAATCCAATTCCCCACAAAATTGTTGGACAATTGGTGGGGAGATGGCCTCGATGAGCTGCGATGGGTCGGGACTTAGAAAAAATCAGGCCCCTTTCCTGCCTCGGATTGATGCCGGGGGTCTCTGGAGCTGATAGCCATTAATAGCAGCTCCGGACCCCCCCGGCATGCATCCGAGGCAAGAAACATCCATGTACAGCAACTTCATTACCTTAGCGGCTAACCGCTAAGGCAATGAGGGGTTAAACACCCGTGCCAGGCTTACTGTAATAAACATACAGTACAATAAAATACAGTGGCTAGCAGGGGTGAGTTAAGGGGGAATTTGGCCCTTAGTGGCTTTTTAGGCATTGCGGGGGGGTTGCGGGGGGAGTTAACCCCTTCATTACCTTAGCGGTTAATACCGCTAAGGTAATAAAGGGGTTAACCCAACCGCTACCCCCCAGCAAGGTCTAAACACCCATCCTTAGGGCTAATACCCCCTTCACTCACCCGTGAGGCCTAAGCACCCACCCCAGAATGACTATACCCACCCTATACCCATTGAGTAGTATAGTGGTACATCATACCCATATAATAATAATATGGGCATGATAAGCCTCTATAGCACTCAATGGGCACCCTAATAAAAATACAGTAATACACAAGACACACAGTAATAAAACCTAACTATACTCCCAAAAAACAAACTTCACTAAATAAAATCAGTAGCCAGCTCATCCAATCAATAGAAGCAATTACTATATCATCAATGAATTAATTAAACCATTACCCAATCAAACCAATTAATCCCTAAAGCAACTCAAAATGAATAGTAACACTAACCAATGTAAACAATTAATTAATCCTACATTAATTAATGTAACCATTAAAAGACAAATAAATACATTAAAACAATCTCTGAAGTATCCATAAAACACATTAGCTAACATAATATAACTTTAAGTTCAAGCGAACACCAATCGCAAACCTTTTCTTACATTAACCATAAACAAACAATCACATCCAAATCAATAACTGCAATAACAAGCGAGAAATGCCCCCCAAATATTGGCATAATAATGTACTAATCTGTACCCTAAAGAGGTACCGATTAATATATTATCAGTCAATGTGGCTCCCCCAAAAAATAAAAATACACATCCAAAGAATAAACCTGTAAAAAGAGACATTTACAAACATTGAATATCTTACTTACCATTAGAAGCGGTGGCCCTCCGACTCCCAGGGTAACAGGAAGCTCACGTACCTTGAAGGCCTCCAACAGCATCCGATGCCATCCGCCATCAGGATCCGAATCAGGAACCCCAATCTTCTTTTTTCTTTCTTTACTCACTGTCTTCTATCTTCATCTGTAACCATTTCTTGTTGTTCTTTATCTTCTTTCTTCATCTGTCAATCCATAAAACCCCATGTTAAATCCCAGCCGATGCTGTCTCGTCGGCTTCTTGGGCTCAAATGAGGCGTCACAGCCTTAAATATGGCTTGTGATGTCACATTTACCCTCACAATGGTTAACAGCCACCTGATTGGCTGTTAAAACCATGTGCAGACTTAAATATTTTTTTTTTGCCGTGACGTCACTTAAAGGGAATGATGCCAGCCAATCAGAATGGCTGTGCTTCATTTACCTTTAACATGACGTCGGTTAATCCAAGATGGGCGCTGTGTCACAAGGTATTTCAGCCAATCAGCGTGTGGAATTGGTTCCCACGATCTGATTGGCTAAAATACTTTGTGACACAGCGGTCATCTTGGATTTACCGACGTCATGTCTGCACATGGTTTTAACAGCCAATCAGGTGGCTGTTAACCATTGTGAGGGTAAATGTGACGTCACAAGCCATATTTAAGGCTGTGACGCCTCATTTGAGCCCAAGAAGCCGATGGTTAATGTAAGAAAAGGTTTGCGATTGGTGTTCGCTTGTACTTAATGTTAAATTATGTTAGCTAATGTGTTTTGTGGATACTTCAGAGATAGTTTTAATGTATTTATTTGTCTTTTAATGGTTACATTAATTAATGTAGGATTAATTCATTGTTTACATTGGTTAGTGTTACTATTCATTCTGAGTTGCTTTATGGATTAATTGGTTTGATTGGGTAACGGTTTAATTAATTCATTGTTGATGTTGTAATTGCTTCTATTGATTGGATTAGCTGGCTACTGATTTTATTTAGTGAAGTGTGTTTATTGGGAGTATAGTTAGGTTTTATTACTGTGTGTCTTGTGTATTACTGTATTTTTATTAGGGTGCCCATTGAGTGCTATAGAGGCTTATCATGCCCATATTATTATTATTATATGGGTATGATGTACCACTATACTACTCAATGGGTACAGGGTGGGTATAGTCATTCTGGGGTGGGTGCTTAGGCCTCCCGGGTCAGGGTGGGTTAGGAACCGCTAAGATGATTAAGGGGTTAGGGACCATTAGAATGTATTTATTTTCTATATATGCTTTCTGGCAACGGAGGACAGAGGACCTGCTGTTGTGGTAAGTATAACTGTATTTATTTATTTTATTTATGTATGCTAATGCAGTGTTTAATAATGGGCAAATAATCTATTATCCATATCTGGATAATAGTTATTTTGCCCATTACTGTACTGTATGGGTTTGGGCGGAGGTGGGGGGCGTGTATTGATCTGTTTTAAATTATTTATTTAAATGTCCATTCCTTTAATAGTGTAGAGGTGCAGGGGGTCTCCGGAGCTGAACCACGTTGGTTTTATGTCCGGGGACCCCCTGCTTCCCGAGATACAGGCCCCATTATGGGGTGCCGGTATCCCTCTGCATTGAAATGTCCCGCGTCACGTGACCGGGACATTTCCTTGCATAGGAGATACTGGCACCCCATAAAGAGGCCTGTATCTCAGGAAGCAGGGCGTCCCCGGACATAAAACCAATGTGGTTCAGCTCCGGAGACCCCCTGCACCTCTACACTATTAAAGGAATGGATATTTAAATAAATAAATTTCGGGCGACATTTCAGCTGGGAGAGGTGGCTCTCTCAGAGCCGCTCTCTCTGCAGCAGAAATGAATCGCTGTTTTTTGCCTTTTCAGAGGCTTGAGGCTCTCGCTGGCAACAACTCGCCAGTTGTGGGCATTTTGCTATCACTGGTATTCGAGCCTTTCCGAATACCGTGATAGCAACGCCCCCAAAAAAAACATTTTACAATCCATGGCGATTTTTTTTATGAACCTTCTCTGAATGAAGCCCAATGTGTCTACATGCAGCCACCATCCGACCTGATTCTGGGTACATTATTAGGGGAACCAGCAACTCTGGGCCCTGAGTAGATAGACACAATCTGACAACACTTTCTCCGCAACCACCTCCCCCCCTTCCCCCCCTGAAACTCATACCACAGCAATCCCTGCTTGCTGGCATCCCTGGAAAGGTAAAAGCACAAAAATGCTTTATTGTCACATAATTACAAGTAATGCTTTTTCAACAGTTGTGTCCAAGAGCTGACTCTCCTGAACCCCAAAACATGGATCAGAGGTAACCAAACAGGCTTAACCTTTATTAGTGAGCCTGGCTACCTCTTCACCATCACAGCAGTTACTAACGCTAACGTGATTAGGGGCTAGGGGCATTAGATTGTATTTTTTATTATTGTGTTCCTGCCAATGGAGGACATGGATGCAGAGCACGGTGATAAGGTCGCCCTTCATCCTGACAGGGGTAAATAGACGTTTTAGTTACTTTATGCTGCTGTAAAATGTTTTATTTTGAATGGGCAAATGCACTATTATCCAAATCTGGATAATAGTAATTTTGCCCATTACTGTATGCATTGGGGGTAGAGGAGGTGGGTATTAGGGTTTTTGTGTGTTTTATGTTTCTTGGAGGTAAAGGGATTGGGTAAAGGGGGTAGTTGCACCAGGGGTGGGTTGTTAGGCGTACCAAGTGGGTAGCGGGAGGGGTTACCCCATCATTACCATAGTAGGCCCATAGCACTAAAACAGCTTGTTATAGTACTATAACAATTTGGCTAGAACATGTAGTGCTATAAGCCAAAAAATGCCCCAAATTGCATTTTATGCCAGAAACTGCTATTCACTAATCTCCAATATGCATATAGTTCTATAAATATTTGCAATCTTTTCTTGCCAGCTAAAGGGTAGCACAAAAGGAATTGCAATATGCAATAATACCAGGGCCATGCGCTTCCACAGGGAGACAGATCAGAGATTAGGGGCCTCATACAGTAAGCGACGCAAAGTAACTTTTCGCCCGTTTTGCGCCAAAAATGCATTCCACGATTTAGTAAGCCCCGAAAACTTGGCAAAAAGCAAAAAAAACGCCAAGTTTTTTGGCGTTTTTTTTTCCGTCAGAGGCGCGGTGAAAAGGCACTATGCACCGCAACTAGCCATGTTTTCAAACCCGCTTAAATCTAGTAGCGCCGAGTAGGTTTGCACTGCTACTCGCCGCTCTAGAATTGAGATTTTCACACAAATCCGTCTCACCCCAAAAAGTGGGCAAGTTGCTGGGGAGAGGCGGCGGATGAGCAGCGGAACGGCACTTAGAAAAAATCAGACCTTTTTCCTGCCTGCGATTGATGCCGGGGGTCTCCGGAGCTGATACCATTAATACCAGCACCGGAGGCCACCGGCATGCATCCGAGGCAGGAAAAATGCATTTAAAGCCCACTTCATTACCTTAGCGGCTAACCGCTAAGGCAATGAAAGGGTTAACCAGCCGTGTCAGGTTTATTGTGGGTAGCGGGGGTGGGTGAAGGGGGTATTTGGCCCTTGGTGGCTGTTTAGGGCTTGCGGGGGTTTGCGGGATGACTTAACCCCTTCATTACCTTAGCGGTTAATACCGCTATGGTAATTAAGGGGTTAAGCCCTCCCGATACCCACCCACAAGCCCTATACACCCACCGTTGGGGCTAATACCCACTTCGTCCCACCCCCGCTACCCACAATAAAAAAAATACACACACAACTGCCCCACAATAAATAAATAAATAAATAAATACATATATATATATATATATATATATATATATATATACGGGAAGGGGAAAACATCGGTGCAAAACTGCTAACTAAACCATAAAATTGAGCATAAATGAACTGACGATATATTGGGAATTGCTGGTTGCTCTGAAATGTAATGAAGAGAAAACAAATTATAGTGAAGTACGTTTTAGTAAAAGTATATGCGCAAAGGTAGATCGCTACTTACAAATTAGCAGATGTAAACAAGCATATAGGATATAATAATCCTCTCCGTCCTGCTGCCTGGAGTCACGATTTGTTTGTCCTCCACGTGGAACACTGAAATCCTCCTTAGTGGATCTCCTCCAGCTGCAGCTATCCTCCTGAGCTTCCTGGTTGTTCCTCCGATCTCGCGAGACTAGCCCGGTGACGTCACTCAACCGGAATAACGGCCGCAACTCGAGTATACTGTCCAGGGATGCTCTGATATTCGGGAGATTCTGCTTGATGTAGATACTGGATAGGGGATGCTAAGAGTTGTCTTAGAGCCTCCACCCTACGCGTTTCGTCGAGTTGCGGCCGTTATTCCGGTTGAGTGACATTAACGGGCTAGTCTCGCGAGATCGGAGGAACAACCAGGAAGCTCAGGAGGATAGCTCAGGAGGATAGCTGCAGCCGGAGGAGATCCACTACGGAGGATTTCAGTGTTCCACGTGTACTAATGTAATAAACAGATGTTAGTAGAGAAATATCAAAACTCCACATAATTGGGGTCAATAAATCTCCACTGGATAGTAAATATAAAGAGATTTGATATTTCTCTACTAACATCTGTTTATTACATTAGAACAATACTAAGCCAATGATGCTATAATATATTATTATTCTATATTAGATCTTGCTTTAGTACTTATAGGCATTTTAATTTATTTGTTAAATTGTATGTTATTATTTGTATTTGCCTATTTGGTCACTTTCTCTAGTACTATTTGTATATCTGGCCCATATGTGTTTTGGAACATATGGGGGTTAATTTGATCATGGTATTGACCATGTGTGTCTGATTAGCAATTAGTAGTCTTCTATGTTCTGATTGGTTCATCTAACTATAAATACTATGTTCCTCACCTGTACTGTTAACTCCTGATGAAGTCTCTTTTGAGACGAAACGCGTAGAGAGTGTTTGGTGGAGGTGTATTGTTCCATTTTTAATAATTATTCACTCACAAGCCAGCTATAGCATTTGTTGCTTCTTTGGAAACATTTATCTCAGCCGTCCACTGAATACACGTATGTGAACTTGTTCCGGCTATATCCACTGACGTCACTGAGTTCTCGCAATACAGTACCTGGTGCTGAGAACTCACTGTGTGACGCCGGATTGAGAGGAAGGTGGCTTGCTCGTGTTCTCCGGGCTGCGGAGGCGTCCATAGAGGCTGCTGCAGTGAATCTACACCGGACACTGAAGTCATCTGGTACCGGGCTCCTGTGTCGGGCTGGCTGAGTTATACTCAAAATTGCTTTTTATTAAGCTATGTTTGTGAGTGTGCATTTTAAATCCTTTACTCCATAAATATTGTTATACCTTTTTACGCTATGAGTGCGCCTGTTTTTTCTGTGTTTCTATAGATATCTTAAAGGAAGTTGTGTTCCCTTCATTCAGGCTGCAGATACTCTTTTGGATAGCAATTGGAGCATTTTTTAGGATTTGTATACATTTTTTATATATATATTTTTCTGGACTTTACATCTGATAATTTTATTTTTATTTTTTATATATTTTTGTATTGTGCATGTATACTATCTTTCCCCATTTTTGTACAGTATAGGTTTTTTTCTTCATGTTGATGTGGCTATTCATATAATGGTTTAGGTTGGCGCCGTTTTTTCTTTCTGTTGTGCTATAATATATATATATATATATATATATATATATATATATATATATATATATATATATATATATATATATTACACCAACAACCCCTATACCCCCCCAACATACAGTATATACAGTATATGCACAGCAATGATACTATGATACTATAGGCTGGCGGTGGCCCTCGGGTGTTCCCCGCAGGTGTCCCCACGGGCCTGCAGTACCAATTCTGTGCCCCCCCAAAAATAATTTTAAAACACATAAATACTTTAAAAAAATACACCCCCCCCAACACATATAGTATAGTAATGGGCATTGATAATAGTGCATTTGCCCATTTAAAATACATAAAGAACAATAAATACATTAAATACATATTGCACTCACCCTTGTCCGGCTGCCACGATGAAGGCCATCCTCATCTTCATCCCCGTCCATGCCCGCCTCCGATGCTGCAAAACATAAACAAGAATAAAAACAGGGAATGTATTTCCCCTAATCCCTTAATCACCATAGCGGTTTATAGCCGCTACAGTCATTAAGGGGTTAACCCACCCTCACCCACCACTCGGGAGGCCTATACACCCTCCCCCACTACCCCCCACCCCGTGAGGCCTAACCACCCTCACCCACTACCCAGGCGGGAGGCCTACCCACATACCCTTGGGGCCAATACCCTCATAGAGGGGCCTGTATCTCGGGAAGCAGGGGGTCCCCAGACCTGAAAACAATGTGGTTCAGCTCCGGACACCCCCTGCACATGTACACTATGAATAAAATTGTATTTAAAAGATTTTTTAATGGCGCCGAGAGAATGGCGGATCTCTCTCTGCTGCAAACACATCTCGGCAGGGAACAGCTTCTCGGCAGCTTCTCGCCAGGCAGACTGTCTCGCCACCGGCTACTCGCCATGTTTGGCAATGTTGCTCTCGCTGTGATTCGCCAGGGATTCGTCCCTTCCTGCATACAGCAAGGGCAACATGCCAAAAACATGGCGAATTCAAACCCCTGGCGAATGCAATTTTCCGCCGCTTACTGAATGACCCCCTAGGTAGGTTAATGCATGACTAAGAAAGTGGTGTAGGAAGGAGGGTTTGGGGTTTATAGAGCACTGGGACTCCTTTTCTGAGAGGAGCCATCTTTATGCTAGGGATTGATTGCACCTCAATTAAGATTGCTCTTCTGTGGTAAGGGGGAGAATGTTAAAAGAGTTTGAGGAGATTTTAAACTAGGATGGAGGGGGAGGGGAATGAAACAGATAACCAACTAAAAATAATAGATGATGATATCAAGGGGTTATGGAGGTAAAATGGGGGAAAGTGCGAGTTTGACAAGCAGCGTGACACCCATAGTAAATACAGACAATATTAGAAAACTTCTAAAGACTAAACCAAATTGGCGCAGAAAGGAAGGAGCAGATAAGAGAATAGTACAGGCTGAAAAAAAACTGAAATGCATGCTTGCTAATGCAAGAAAACTGACAGATAAAATGGGGGAGCTTGAATTAATAGCTGCAAGAGGAGCAGTATGATATCATAGGCATTACTGAAACATGGTGGGATGAAACTCATGACTGGGCAATAAATTTAGAGGGTTATTCCCTTTTTCAGAAGAATCGATCAAATAGAAGAAGTGGGGTATGCTTATATGTTAAACTGGATCTTAAGCCTATTATAAGGGAAGGGTGAAATGTCCTCGGGCGCGTCACTCTGCTTGCGGCTCCACGGCGTGTATTATATGCAAGGCAAAGGAGAGAGAGAAGGGCCACAGTGAAAAAAGACTTTTGCACACTTTTTCATCAGGGTAGAGAGAAGGGGGGGGGTTTATATATATATATTGTGACAAACAGCTTACTCCGGGGCTCCGCCGCTTGTCCGGGACGGTTAGAACACGGTCTTTTAGGGTAGGTTAAAATGAGGAGGCGTCACGTACTGTTCCTTTAAACAGGCTGGGCCTGGTTTATTCAGTCCCAGGCACCGAGACTGCCACAGTGCATACAACAAAACACATCAAAACAAAAGCTGCTCACCTGAGCGATAACTTAACTTAGATTTCCCTAACTCAGGGTGGAAGTGGCTTTTCCACTTTCCAACAACAAAACAAGGTACTTTTGCAGACTTAGCCAAATGAACAGAACGATTGAACCTGTGTGGGGAAGAGGCTTCTCCCCACTGTGTTCAGCAGCCTTCCAGGCTCTGGAGAAGAGACAAGAGCAACCAGGAAATCAGTCTTACATACCTGATTTCTAATTAGCATGACAGGTGACAGAAATCAGGCAGCCAGACAAACTCTGGTCTGGATCTCTCATCCCTCAGTTCCAGCGCTTGCCAAACTGTGGGATGGAGTGCATGTATTATAAGGCTGCACTCCCAGGCCGGCAGGATAGAAACTGTTCAGTATCCTGGGAGCCCTATATATGGAATTTATTACCATCCCCTGGTTTCTTTCACATATCCTCCCCCCCAGCTCAGACCCCGAGGGATGAGCGACCATGGATATTAGGGAGTGCATCCTTGACAAACCGTCAGCATTGCCATGTTTGTGCCCTGACCTGTGTTCCACAGAAAATTTAAAGGGTTGTAGGCTTAGGAACCACCTGGTCACTCTAGCATTCTTCTCCCTGTTTTGACACATCCAGGTAAGGGGTGCATGATCTGTGACCAACCGGAATTTTCTCCCCAACAGGTAGTATTTGAGCGTCTCTACAGCCCACTTTATTGCGAGACACTCTTCCTCTACTATGGAGTAATTCTTCTCCTGGGGATTTAGTTTCCTACTTAAATAAAGGATGGGGTGTTCCTCACCTTGAGACTCCTGGGAGAGTACCGCCCCCAGCCCTACCTCAGATGCGTCGGTTTGGACTACGAACTCTTTGGAGAAGTCAGGTGTGACCAACACTGGTTGGGCACAGAGAGCTTCTTTCAGGCTTCTAAAGGCCTGTTCGGTTTCGGGGGACCACTTTACCATAAGCGGTCCTCTTGCTTTTGTGAGGTCGGTTAGTGGGGTTGCCTTAGTTGCAAAATTGGGAATAAACCTTCTATAGTACCCAATTAACCCCAAAAAGGTCCTTACTTGTTTTTTTGTAACTGGCCTTGGCCAATATTGTATCGCCTCCACTTTGAGTGTTTGGGGTTTGAGTAAACCTCTGCCAATAGAATACCCCAGATACTTGGCCTCCTCCAGACCAATGGTGCATTTAGCGGGGTTAGCAGTTAGTCCAGCAGACCGAACTGCGTCGAGCACAGCTTGGACCTTTGGAAGGTGGGATTGCCAATCTTCACTATGGATTACCACATCATCCAGGTAGGCAGCAGCATGTGGTTTTAAAATTTTATCCATCATTCTTTGGAATGTGGCGGGAGCATGTGGTTTTAAAATTTTATCCATCATTCTTTGGAATGTGGCGGGAGCTCCATGTAAGCCAAAAGGCAGCACCCTATACTGAAAGAGGCCATCTGGGGTTGAGAAGGCTGTCTTTTCTTTTGCCCTTTCTGTGAGGGGAACCTGCCAGTACCCTTTTGTTAGGTCTAGGGTTGTGAGATATCGGGCTTTGCCCAGTCTCTCTACAAGTTCATCTACCCTGGGCATAGGATAAGTATCAAATTTTGACACCGCGTTTAGTTTCCGGTAGTCATTACAAAACCTTGTTGTACCATCTGGCTTTGGGACTAAGACTATAGGGCTGTTCCACCCACTTTGGGATTCCTCAATTACGCCTAATTTTAGCATTTTTTTAACCTCTAAATTTATAGCCTCTCTTTTGGCCTCTGGGATTCGGTACGGTTTAAGGTTAACTCGGACCCCCGGTTCAGAGACTAGGTCATGTTCAATTACGCTAGTTCTACCTGGCTGTGTAGAGAAGATTTCTTTGTTTCTTCTCACTAAATTCTGAACCTCTTGTTTCTGATGAACGGACAGGGTTTCAGCTATGCTAACCTCTGGGTCAGTTTCTTGACTCTCTGACGGACCTGGGGTTACTAGGGTTGACAAGACTTCTCTATCTTTCCAGGGCTTGAGTAGGTTTATATGGTAAATTTGCTCAGGTTTCCTCCTACCTGGCTGTCTTACCTTATAATTTACTTCTCCCACTCTTTCCAAGACCTCATATGGCCCATGCCATTTAGCAAGGAATTTACTTTCCACGGTGGGAACCAGAACTAGTACCCTATCACCTGGAAAAACAATTCTGACCCTAGCACCCTTATTATACGTATTCCTCTGTGCTTCTTGAGCTTTCTCCATGTGTTCCCTCACTATGGGTAGGACTGCAGCAATGCGGTCCTGCATCTGGGCAACATGCTCTATTACACTTCTGTAAGGGGTAACCTCGTGTTCCCAAGTCTCTTTGGCTATATCCAGTAAGCCCCTTGGGTGTCGGCCATACAATAGTTCAAACGGGGAGAAGCCTGTGGATGATTGGGGAACTTCCCTAATGGCAAATAACAGGTACGGTAACAAACAATCCCAGTTTTTCCCATCTTTATCGACCGCCCGCCGTAACATGCTCTTTAAGGTTTTATTGAACCTTTCCACTAAACCATCTGTTTGTGGATGATAGACTGAGGTTCTGAGATGCTTGATTTTTAGGAGTTTACATAACTCTTTTGTTACTTGGGACATAAATGGTGTTCCCTGGTCAGATAGAATCTCTTTAGGAATTCCAACCCGGGAAAACAGAACTACCAACTCTTTTGCTATGTTTTTGGCAGAGGTGCTACGTAGGGGAACTGCCTCCGGATATCGGGTAGCATAATCTAATATTACCAATATATGCTGATGTCCCCTAGCAGACTTTATTAGGGGTCCTACTAGATCCATAGCAATCCGGTCAAATGGTACCTCTATTATGGGAAGGGGTACCAATGGGCTGCGGTACGCCTTGAACAGGGCGGTGATCTGACATGCTGGGCATGAGGAACAATAATTCGTAATTTCTGCCAGAACCCCAGGCCAATAGAAGCTTCGGAGAACCTTTTCCTTTGTCTTTTCCACCCCTAGGTGTCCCCCCAATGGATGACTATGTGCGAGGTGTAATACTACGTTACGGAATGTCCGTGGTACCAAAAATTGTTTAGTTGTAACTGATTTCCTTTTATCAACCCGATATACTAGGTCGTTCTCTACCTCGAAGTAGGGGTAAGCAAGTGACCTATCTGGTTGGCCAGGAGTACTATTCAGGTCCCGTATATTTCCCCTTGCTACCGCTAACGTGGGGTCCTCCCACTGGGCCTTCTTAAAACTCCCAGGACTGACCTCTAGGTCAGCGAGGGTCTTATCCGGTTCTGGGGTGGTAAGTGTCTGATCAACATCTTGATTTGGGGTATTCCCTACCAAAGTAGTGATGGGGAAGGGAATTTTACAGCACTCCTCCTTTTCCCCCTTCTTATTTGGGCCCTCGTCAACCTCCATTTCTGAAAACGGGAAAGGATTTATTTCTTCTAATACTTCGTTATGGTCCGCTATTGAACTCTGGGCGCTATTCTGAGCGGGGGACCACATTTTTAGAAAATGGGGAAAGTCGGTCCCTATTAACACATCATGTGCCAGTTTGGGTACAATACCCACCTTGAAATCTAAAGAACCAAACTCTGTTTCAAAAAAAACATCAACAGTGGAATATTCATGATTATCCCCATGTATACAACAAATTGCCATTCTTTGTGAACTGTTTCCCTGTTTCTTCTTAATGGGCAAGAGGTATTCGGACACTAGTGTGACCATGCTCCCAGAGTCCAGAAGTGCCCGAACCCTCTTACCATTAACCTTTACAAATGCCCACAGATGGTTATTCAAGGGGTCCTCTGGGCTAGGGCGCATACATTGGGACAACAGCGAATAAGGTTCCACGCTGTTGCATTGCATGGGCTCATCATTTAGTGGGCAGATTTTTGCTGTGTGGCCCCTCTCATGACAATTTACACATTTAGGTACATAGTCTGTGTCCCACTTAGAGCCTTTTCCCGGCTCCCCATGTTGGCTATTGCCCTTAGTGTGCGAACCACTGTTGCTGGTGCTGCGTGAAGGTGGTCGCCGCTCTTCAGCTCCCCTTAACCCCGGTACCCTTTTACCGTCTCTGGAAGAGTCCTGGAACCTCGGGTAGTGGGGTTGCTCCACGACTGTGGGTTGCGGGTGCTCTTCTGCTGCATTGTACCTTTCTACGAGGGCCACAAGCTCATCCGCATTGTGGGGGTCACTCCGACTGACCCAACGGCGTAAGGCAGAGGGAAGTTTCCTCAAGAACTGGTCCATGACCAACCGTTCCACGATGTGGCTTGCTGAGTTGATCTCGGGTTGTAGCCACTTCCGGGCGAGGTGGATGAGGTCATACATCTGGCTTCGGGTGGCTTTATCCATCGTGAAGGACCATGCGTGAAACCTTTGGGCGCGAACAGCCGTGGTTACGCCGAGGCGGGCGAGGATCTCGAACTTCAATTTTGCATAGACGTTAGCTTCGGCTGGCTCTAGATCAAAGTAAGCCTTCTGGGGTTCGCCGCTTAGGAAGGGTGCGATTAGACCAGCCCACTCAGCTTCTGGCCATCCCTCTCTCTGTGCCGTGCGTTCAAACGTGAGAAGATAGGCTTCCACATCATCCGAGGGTCCCATCTTCTGAAGGTAGTGGCTTGCCCTGGTCATTTTCGGAACTGGAGCTGCCGCTGCCAGTGGAAGGTTACTGATAGTCCCCCTCAGGATCTCGAGTTCCTGCTGTAAGCCCTGAGTGAACCGCTGTTGCTCCTCTCTCAGCAAGCGGTTTGTCTCTTGCTGGTTTGCATTAGTCTCTTGCTGGGCTATTAACAGCTGTCGCTGGGTTTCACTCGCCTGTTGCTTAGCTTCATTCGCGTCTTTCTGGACAGCGACATTGTGTACCAGCGCACTCACCACGTCTTCCATCTTGTTTGGAGAGAGAGAAAAAAAAAACTTTTTTTTTTTTTTTTTTCTTTAAAGTTCTTTAACCCCCAGACCTTTTAGTGTTCTGCCCGCATTCTCCACCATATGTGACAAACAGCTTACTCCGGGGCTCCGCCGCTTGTCCGGGACGGTTAGAACACGGTCTTTTAGGGTAGGTTAAAATGAGGAGGCGTCACGTACTGTTCCTTTAAACAGGCTGGGCCTGGTTTATTCAGTCCCAGGCACTGAGACTGCCACAGTGCATACAACAAAACACATCAAAACAAAAGCTGCTCACCTGAGCGATAACTTAACTTAGATTTCCCTAACTCAGGGTGGAAGTGGCTTTTCCACTTTCCAACAACAAAACAAGGTACTTTTGCAGACTAAGCCAAATGAACAGAACGATTGAACCTGTGTGGGGAAGAGGCTTCTCCCCACTGTGTTCAGCAGCCTTCCAGGCTCTGGAGAAGAGACAAGAGCAACCAGGAAATCAGTCTTACATACCTGATTTCTAATTAGCATGACAGGTGACAGAAATCAGGCAGGCAGACAAACTCTGGTCTGGATCTCTCATCCCTCAGTTCCAGCGCTTGCCAAACTGTGGGATGGAGTGCATGTATTATAAGGCTGCACTCCCAGGCCAGACAGGATAGAAACTGTTCAGTATCCTGGGAGCCCTATATATGGAATTTATTACCATCCCCTGGTTTCTGTCACAATATATATTACACCAACAACCCCTATACCCCCCCAACATACAGTATATACAGTATATGCACAGCAATGATACTATGATACTATAGGCTGGTGGTGGCCCTCGGGTGTTCCCCGCAGGTGTCCCCACGGGCCTGCAGTACCAATTCTGTGCCCCCCCAAAAATAATTTTAAAACGCATAAATACTTTAAAAAAATACACCCCCCCCAACACATATAGTATAGTAATGGGCATGGATAATAGTGCATTTGCCCATTTAAAATACATAAAGAACAATAAATACATTAAATACATATTGCACTCACCCTTGTCCGGCTGCAACGATAAAGGCCATCCTCATCTTCATCCCCGTCCATGCCCGCCTCCGATGCTGCAAAACATAAACAAGAATAAAAACAGGGAATGTATTTCCCCTAACCCCTTAATCACCATAGCGGTTTATAGCCGCTACAGTCATTAAGGGGTTAACCCACCCTCACCCTCCACTCGGGAGGCCTATACACCCTCCCCCACTACCCCCCACCCCGTGAGGCCTAACCACCCTCACCCACTACCCAGGCGGGAGGCCTACCCACATACCCTTGGGGCCAATACCCTCATAAAGGGGCCTGTATCTCGGGAAGCAGGGGGTCCCCAGACCTGAAAACAATGTGGTTCAGCTCCGGACACCCCCTGCACATGTACACTATGAATAAAATTGTATTTAAAAGATTTTTTAATGTTGCCGATGTTTGCGCCGAGAGAGTGGCGGATCTCTCTCTGCTGCAAACACATCTCGGCAGCGAACAGCTTCTCGGCAGCTTCTCGCCAGGCAGACTGTCTCGCCACCATGTTTGGCAATGTTGCTCTCGCTGTGATTCGCCAGGGATTCGTCCCTTCCTGCATACAGCAAGGGCAACATGCCAAAAACATGGCGAATTCAGTCATAGCCAAACCATTACATTTAATATTCAAGGACTCAATTTCCACAGGCTTAGTACTGCAAGATAAGCGTAAAGCATATGTGGTGCTTATATTTAAAAAGGGAGATACTGTAGATCACAACCGGGGAATTCCAGACATTTAAGCCTGACTTCAATAGTGGGGAAACTACTTGAAGGTTTAATATGGGATAATATTCAAGAATACCAATGGAAAACAAAATGATTAGTAATAGTCAGCATGGATTTATGAAGGATAGATCATGCCAAACTAACCTTATTTGTTTTCTTGAGGTGGTAAGTAGGAATACAGTATGGCCCAGGGTAATGCAGTTGATGTGGTCTACTTAGATTTTGCAAAGGCCTTTGATACAGTTCCACTCAAGACGTTTGTGTACAAAATAAAGTAAATTGGACTCAGTAAAAATATATTGATATGGATTGAAAATTGGTCGAAGAACAGACAACAGAGGGTTGTCATAAATTGAACTTTTTCAGGTTGGACTAAGTTCGTGAGTGGAGTACCTCAGGGATCGGTTCTTGGACCGCTGCGTTTTAACTTGTTTATTAATGACCTGGTTGACATCGAGAGCAAAGGCTCCATCTTTGCTGGTGATACTAAATTGTGCAAAGGTAGTAGAATCAGAGCAGGATGTAATTTCAATTCAGAAGGACTTGGAGAGACTGGAAACTTGGGCAGGTAAATGGCAGATGATGTTTAATACAGATAAATGTAAGGTTATGCATTTGGGAAGCAAGAATTAACAGGCGACTTACAAATTAAATGGGGATGCATTGGGGGAATCCTTGATGGAGAAGGATTAAGGATTGCTTGTAGACAGAAGGCTTAGCAATAGTGCCAAAAGTCATGCAGTAGCTGCAAAGACAAACAAGATCTTATCTTGAATTAAACGGCAATGGATGCAAAGGAAGTAAACATAATTCTGCCCATTTATAAAGCATTAGTAAGACCACATCTTGAATATGGAGTACAAGTTTGGGCACCACTCCTTAAAAAAGACATTATGGAACTAGAGAGAACGCAGAGAAGAGTCACCAAATTAATAAATTAGATGGACAATATAATTTATGAGGAGAGTCTAGCTAAATTAGATTCAAAAAGAGGCTTCTTAGAGGGGATATGATAACAAAATAAAAATATATTCTGGGACAGTACAAGGAGCTTTTAAAATAACAATTCATCCCAAGGGAAGTACAAAGGACTTGGGGTCATCCATTATGGTTGGAGGAAAGGAGTTTTCACCAGCAACAAAGGAATGGGTTCTTTACAGGAAGAAAATAAAATTTGTTCAGAAAAAGGTTGAGCATGTTTTTTAGAAAGGAAAGGTATACAGGGATATTCCAAATAAGTAAACATGGGAAGGATGGGAAGGATGGGAAGGATGGGAAGGATGTTGATCCAGGGAGTAATCCGATTGCCAATTCTTGGAGTAAGGAAGGAATTTATTTTTCCCTTTATGAGATATCATTGGATTATATGTCACTGGGGTTTTTTGTTTGCCTTCCTCTGGATCAATAAGTAAGTATAGATATAGGATAAAGTATCTGTTGCCTAAATTTAGCATAGGTTGAAATTGATGGACGCATGTCTTTTTTCAACCTCATCTACTATTTAACTACTATGTAACTATAACAAGAAGTTTCTTTTATTTTTACTGAATAGTATTGATACTCGGGATTATCTGTGGATCCCAGTGGGTTCCTGGGGATATCCGTGGGTCTCTGTGGGTAAACCTGGGTACCCCAGGGACCCACGAATATACCCAGGAATTCCTGGGGACCCACAGATGCCCCCAGGAATCCCACGGGGATACACAGATTAAACCGGGTACCCCATGGGAACAACAAATACCATCAGGAACCCACGTGGGTTCCTGGGGATATCTGTGGGTCCCAAGTGGTACCTAGGTTTAACCATGGGTTCCCAGGGATACCTGGGTTTATTTGTGTGTCACCAGGGGGTTCCTGGGGGGCTTTTTGGTTCCCATGGTGTACCTGGGATTTTTCTGTTTGTCCCCATGGGGTTCCTGAGGGCATCCGTGGGTCCCTGAGGATTCCTGGGGGTATACGTGGGTCCCTGGGGGTAAACCCAGGTAACCCCAATGACCCACATATTAACCCAGGAACCCCTGGGGACTCACGGATGCCCTCAGGAACCCCATCTTTTTCAATACAAGCAATTGTCTAAATACATAGCTTATTCATTGTCTGTTATCAAAAGAGACCTTGAGTCTTGCAACTATATTACACTATTTTGCTTTTTGCAGAGAACCATTCTATTATATTCTACCTAAATCACCAGGAAATTGACATCACAAAAGTATCTAGTAATATCCTGACCAGAAAGAAAGGAAATGCAATTTAGCAGAGAAACTGAGTGCATTTTGGAATTATATTTCAGCAAAAGCTGACTACAGAATCTTAACTTGTTCTGACCAGACAAAATGGAAGCTTAACAAGAGTGCAGATTCTGGGCCTGACATATTGGTCCTAACACCCGGGTACCCCATGGGAACCAAATATACTGCCAGGAACCCCTGTGTATTCCTGGGGATATCTGTGGGTCCCCAGGGGTATCTGGTTTTATCCATGGGTTCCCAGGGGTACCTGGTTAATTCATGTGTCTCAATTGTGTTCCTGGGGGTATTCATGGTACCGCCAGGATCCCCCATGGGTTCCTGGGGATATCTATGGGTCTCCAGGGGTACATGGCTTTATCCATGGGTTCCCAGGAGTACCTGGGCTTATTCATGTGTCTCAAGGGAATTCCTGGGGTATTCATGGTACATCCAGGATCCCCTGTGGGTTTCTGGGGATATCTGTGGGTCCCGAGGGGTACCTGGTTTTATCTATGTGTTCCCATGTGGTTCCTGGGACATCAGTGGGTCCCCGGTGATTCCTGAGTGTATCTGTGAGTCCCTGGGGGTATCTGTGGTTCCCCCTGGGGTCACATAATATACCCAGGTACCCCCAGGAACACATGGATAAAATCGGGTACCCCTGGGGACCCACAGATATCCCCAGGAAACCATGGGGCTCCTGGTAGTATTTGTGGTTCCCATGGGGTACCCAGGTTAATCCCTGTATCCACATAGGGTTCCTGTAGGCATTGGGGGGTCCCCAGTGGTTCCTGGGTAAATCCGTGAGTCCATGGGTGTACCTGGGTTTATATGTGTGTCCCCGGTGGTTCCTAGGGGTATCGGTGTGTCTCCGGAGTTATTTAAAGCTGAACCACATTCGTTTAATCTACGGAGACACCTGGATTCAATCCTAGGTATTAAAAATCATATTACAGCGCAGCTTCATTACCTTAGCAGCTAACTGTTAAGGTAATGAAGTGGTAAACTCCTACTGCAACCCTCCCGGGAGGCTCAAACAGCCACCCCGGCCCAACTCCAAGCTTCACCCCCTATACCAGCAACAAGTATGTGTTGATATTTAACCCCTTTATTACTTTAGCCACTAAGGTCATGAAGGTATGTTTTATTATTAATATAGTATTGAACCAGGGGTTCCCAGGAGCTTTAATAATGGTGTTTAGCTCCTGAGAACTTTTGCTTCAATTCTGTGTAAAATCGATATGAGAAACAATATTCTTACTACTTGGATTACTTTTTATATATTCAAAATGTTGCCATTAGAATTGAATACTACATAATATGCTACACAGCTGCCCTTATTTACATTTGTTTGGCTTATTTAGCTGCGTATTTTAAGGATACCTAGTAAACACTTCCACTTTGTGGAAGATGGATGGACTAGGGTTAATACAATATTTTGAGCTCAACATGAGGAGGCGTAGGTGGCTGCTCTTGTTGAGAATAGAGAGGGAGAGGAGAGAAAGAGTGAGGAAGAGTGTGGTGCTGCTGGGGATCTGGCCATGGCTCTTCTGGCAGAGAACCCCTTTGGAGGACTTGAATGAGGTGGAGGTAATCAGTCGCTATAGATTGAGCTCAGTGGCTATCTTTCAGCTCTATGGAGAGTTCAGGGAAGATTTAGAGCCCTTAACAGGCAGAGGTCTTGCAGTCCATGGCCTTGTTAAAATGCTTTACACTCTTTTGAAGCATAATATACTTTATTCCAATTACTAATGTCAACCTGTCATCAAAGCTTGGGATATTAATGTTTTATTGTTCACGTTCATGGCTGATTTATCTAATTTAAACTTATTTTACAATGAAAAATTCAGATATTGTTGGTATCCCTTCAGGAGTATCAGCTGCTGACCTGTCATGTATGTGGCCCCAAGCACAATCACAGGTATCTTTGGTGTATGTCTACATTCTATATTGAATAATTGGACATTTCATGTCAATGCTGAATACAATCACATTGTGACATTGATGCTCTGGGATGTTGTAGGGGTTGAGTGCAATGTTTGTGATGTGGGATAGAGTAGGAAGACAGGGGACATAAAGGGAGTTAGAAAACATGTTTCACATTTGTGTTTCAGAGATAACTTGATTTGTGATGCCAGAGTGCTCATGTTCATGTCAAATTTGGGTTGTCATTTGCAAACAAGTTGCCCAACTTGATTTAAGATTGTCCAAGTTCATTTATAAATATTAGACAATTGACATGTATTAATGTATAGTAACTGTGCTACTTATTGGATAAATAGTGGTTTATTTATTTATAACCTAAATACTTGCATTGTGAATATCATAAGTAGCCCTATTGTCACTGTGTGTCAAAGTATTCTTGGCTAATAGTGTAAAGATGTTCCTTGACTGTATTTTCTTCACTTGAAAATAATTTGCTCATGTACATTGTAACATACGTACTGTAATTTCTTAGTCTTGACTGACTCAAAACAACACTTACATCATGAATATGTATGCAGTGACTTAATATATTTAAATGTTAAACTATGACATTTAATAATGTTCAAGGGTCTCTGTCCACAGAACGTCCAAAAATATCATTGTTCAGGAGGAGATAAATGATTCGTTGAGAAAAACAATGTTGATTTCTCTGAATGATATTTGGCTTTTTCAAAAACACACGATATTCCAAAAGTATTATAATGTATACTGTATATGTCTAACAGACCACATCTACAGATGCAGCGGCCGTTATTCGAACAAATCACAAAGCCGTTTTTGTGTGCTCCGCTGTATTCCACGGGGCATTAGCGCGGCCAATAACACCAGGCACCTGTGTTTATCGCGGTTGCATTGTTTGAATTTCATGGATTCTATTTATTTGTGTGCAATGAAATGAATGAATTGTAATGAGTACAGTACTGTACTACTGTGGTACTGTGTCAATTTCAGGTGTTTAAAAACCAGAACACTAAAATGCCATTTTCTGCACTTGCCTGTACTCGCGTCTAAAGGCAGTACGGTTGGAAGAAATCACGCTCCTTGACATGGATATTCCGAGCTATACAATGCGTGAAGTGTTTGAATTACGGCCGCTGCATCTGTGCAACTACTGTACATTTCCTAAAAGTGTATAAATCCTGTCTACAGTATGTGTGAAGAGTATATAAAAGCTTAATAATTATATTTGTTTTGATACTTCCATTGACATCATCTTCTGTCTGTGGAATCGAGCTATTCAAATCTGTAAAATAAGTAGACATTTAGGGGCCTATGCACTAAAGGTTCATAAAAAAAATCACTGGGCCATTTAAATCACCGTTTTTATGAGCGTTGCTATGACGGTGTTCAGAAAGCCTTCATTAACTGTCATAGCAAAATTCACAAAACAGGCGATTAGCCGGTGATCTGATGAACGACCCTCTGAAAAGGCCTTACCCGGCGAGTTGTATCTGCTGCAGAGAGAGCTGCTCTGAGAGAGCCGTCTCTCCCTGTGCAAATATCGCCCGAAATTTATGTGTATACATTTTAATTTTGTTAATAGTTTAGATGATGAAAGTATCCTATTCTCTATGGCGCTGCGTAGGAATACGTCTCTGCTGACTTGAATCGATTCACCTCCGGAGGCTTTAAAAACCCACTCTTAAAGCACTGAACAGGAAAAAACAAAAGATGGCGGACGAGCTCGGAGGAGGCAGTAATTGAGTCAGACAACCAGTGAAGCTTAGTCAAAAACTGTTCCTGTTTATTAAAGATTTTCAGTCAGGTTATATAGGCATTCGAGCATAGAAAAAACACGTACTGTACATTGAGAAACTCACTTCCCTTTACTTCCCTGTCTGTTTATCTCAAAAAGTTATAGCAAGAAAGTTTTACGATTTGGGAAGTGGTCTGAGTACAGATTTTTGGAGGCTGTAAAGGAAATGTTATTCTCTTATTGTTTAGGATATTTCATTGTGTAAGACATTCTTAAAATTCAGGCTCAGCATGGCTGGCTAAACTTCCTGTTTCTACATGATGAAATAAGTCTGAAAAAACAGAGTTCCTTTAGTTCAATTCAACCATCCACTAAGTGGGTTAAAGGTCATTCTGACATCTGATTCAAAAGCACAATAGCAGACTGGCATTTATTAGTCCCTGAGATTTAAGTGTTAGTAGAAACAGTTATATAGCAATCAAAATGGAGTCCCCTCTTGATATACACATTATCAGATGAGCAGGGTGTCTCCAGAGCCGAACCGCATTCCCGAGATACAGGCCCCGATATTGGGTGCCGGTATCTCCTATGCATTTGATTCCCATGGTCACGTGACGCAGACATTTAAATGCATAGGAGATACCGGCACCACATAATGGGGCCTGTATCTCGGGAACTAGGGGGTCCCTGAGGCTATCCGCTATGGTAATGAAGTTTACTGTAAATGCATTTTTATTGCATAGGATTCATGCCAGGGTCTCTGGTGCTAATATTAATGGATATCAGATCCCGAGATTCCCAACATCAATCCTATGCAGGAAAAATTCATTTTTTTTCTAAGTCCCATCTCGCCGCTTCTCTGCAGGTTTCCAACACCTTTACACGAACTTTTTTGGGCGTGAGGATTTTGTGATAAAATCACCATTCTAGAGCGGTGATAGGTGTTCATAGCCTAATCACTGCTACTAGAAATGCACGAGTTTATGAACATGCTGAAAAACAGCAATTAGTGGCTGCCTCAGTGATTTTTTTTATGAGTAATTTTTTTTATGAGTAATTTTTTTTTGAACGATTCAGGGCCTCATTCAGAGAGCGTCGATAAGGCCCTTATCGAGCACTTATCGGCCAAAACTGCTACTCGTATTCAGTAAGCCTCGATAAGTGCTCGATAACAGCCTCTATCGCAGCAAAATTTTATGATCAAAAGAAACTCGCCAATTTAGCAGCGATCAGCTGCTTATCGACCATTTTCGGAAGGATCATAAACTCGCGCGATTCTAGTACACGCGGGTCGGCTGTCGCGGCCTATCACAGCCCTAAAAGGTGATCTTTGCCCCAAATCCAATTCACCTCAAAATTTAGGTAAATTGGTGGGGATATGCCTCGATGAGCTGCGATGTGTCGGGACTTAGAAAAAATCAGGCCCTTTTCCTGCATCGGATTGATGCCAGTGGCCTCCAGAGCTGATAGCCATTAATATAAGCACCGGAGCCCCCCGGCATGCATCCGATGCAGGAAAAATGCATTAAATGCAACTTTATTACCTTAGCGGCTAACCGCTAAGGTAATGAAGGGGTTAAACATCCATGCCAGGCTTACTGTGGCGAGGGTGGGAGAAGGGGGAATTTGGCCCTTAGTGACTGTTTAGACCTTGCGGAGGGGTTGCGGGGGGACTTAACCCCTTCATTACCTTAGCGGTTAATACCGCTAAGGTAATGAAGGGGTTAACCCAACCGCTACCCATCCGCAAGGTGTAGACACCCATCCTTAGGCCTAATACGCCCTTCAACCATCCGTGAGGCCTAGGCACCCACCCCGGACTGACTATACCCACCCTGTACCCATTGAGTAGTATAGTGGTACATCATACCCATTTAAAAATAATATTATTTATAAAATATTTTAACAGGAAGTAATTCATTGAGAGCTACCTCTCATTTTCAAGTATGTCCTGCGCACAGAGTTAAGACAAATAATACATGTTTACAAATACAGTTACATAATGAGCAGGGTATAGATTATATACAAGACATTGCATGCACAGTTAAAGATAATTTGTATTATGGGTGTATGGAACAGTTACAGACCACATTAAAATGTGTGACAGCCTTAGATTTGAAAGAATTTAGACTGGTGGTGGATGTAAGAGTCTCCGGTAGGTTGTTCCAGTTTTGGGGTGCACGGTAAGAGAAGGAGGAGCGGCCGGATACTTTGTTGAGCCTTGAGACCATGAACAGTCTTTTGGAGTCTGATCTCAGGTGATAGGTGCTGCATGTGGTAGGGGCGAGGAGCTTGTTCAGGTAGCTGGGTAGCTTGCCCATAAAGAATTTGAAGGCAAGACAGGATAGGTGAACTTTGCGCCTAGACTCTAGTGATGACCAATCTAGTTCTTTGAGCATTTCGCAGTGATGT
The DNA here is from genome assembly GCF_040206685.1 of Ascaphus truei. Taxonomy (NCBI): domain Eukaryota; kingdom Metazoa; phylum Chordata; class Amphibia; order Anura; family Ascaphidae; genus Ascaphus; species Ascaphus truei. The sequence goes on along the minus strand of NC_134486.1, from coordinate 116,722,267 downwards.
GTGTTATAGTTGCATTGGAGAACAAAACGACAAATTGAGTTGTAGAGGGTGTTAAGTTTGCTAAGGTGGGTTTGAGGTGCCGAGCCTTATACTATGTCTCCATAGTCAATAATTGGCATTAGCATCTGCTGTGCGATATGTTTTCTGACCAGGAGACTTAGGGAGGATTTGTTCCTGTAAAGTACCCCTAGTTTGGCATAGGTCTTGGTTGTCAGGGTATCAATGTGCATCCCGAATGTTAAGTGGGAGTCAAACCATATGCCCAGGTTATTTAAAACAAGTAACAGGAGTTAGGGTGGTGTTAGTGTTGGTTGTAATCTGGAGCTCAGTCGCTGGAAGCATTAAAAATTTAGTTACAGTCTTGTCAATGTTTAAAAACAGTTTGTTTTGGGAAATCCACGCACGAAGCAGATCTACTCTGGAATCCCCGTTTTATGTGGTATGGTAGCCAATCAGAGCGTGGGAACTTTATCCCTACTCTGATTGGCTCTGGTATACCATGTGTCAGGGGCTTGGGGGAGAAAGGATGTGACGTCAATAAGGATAAAGTTCCCACGCTCTGATTGGCTACCGTACCACGTGACAGGTTTTCATTGACGTCACATCCTTTCTCCCCCAAGCACCTGACACATGGTATACCAGAGCCAATCAGAGTAGGGATAAAGTTCCCACGCTCTGATTGGCTCTAGTACCATGTGTGCACGGCCATGTGCCTTTTCATGACATCATCTTAAAGGCAATTGAAGCAAAGCCATTCTGATTGGCTGTGCTTTCATTCCCTTTAAGTGACGTCATCATTTTTTTTTTATCGGCCAAAACACATGGTTTTCATGGTCCAATCAGGACCGTGGGAACCATGACGCAAAATGTGACGTCATAGGCCTTTAAAAGCCTATGTCGTCTCATTTTGCAGCCAGACGCCGCGGAGGAAGGACCTCCGGAGAAGAAAAAAGACAAGGGCGTGGCCGATGATGGAAAGAAGACCACGCCCTGCCCCGCCCGGAAGGAGATAGAAGAAAGAAGAATACAGATGAAGATGGATTACAAGTAGAAGACCCGTGGATTGATTTGGATTTTTAGTTTAATGTTTATTATTTTGAATGGTTTATTATTTTATGGGTTCCTGATCGTGGATTGGTTCGTGAGTAAGCTGCGCAACGGGAGTCGGTGGGGGCAAGTAATGGTAAGTGAACTACAGTAAAGAAATGTATTTTATTTAACTTGTTAATTTTTTCAAAAGGTTTTTTAACATGTGTATTTTTTTTTTTTGTGGTATATCATTTCTTGCCACTGTATGTATGTATGTATGTACAATATATATGTCTAGAGAGATATACTGTACAGTATACATTCCGGGTAAGAAATGATGATGTTTTAAACGCTGGATTAGATGTGTTTTTAATTATTTTGTGAGTTTAAAGTATTTTAAAATTAGATAGATGTATTCCTTGGTATTGTATTGTGTGTTTGAGGAAGGTCAGGGATACTGTAGATAGCCTTGGTTGTAAAGGTTGTATTTTTGTCGGTACTTATATTTTTTCAAAGGCTTAATTGTTCTGCTCTAGGCGTGAATCTGTTAATGGTTTCATTGTGCGTGATTGAGTGTGAATTGTTTAGGGATGTAAATAATGATTGCTAATTGATTTTTGTTTACGTTTGATTAATTTGCAGAATGTATATGGTGCATAGATTTTATGCGTTTTGGATTGTGAGTTTTTTCATTGGTTTGTGATCATATACAGTACAGTAGATTGTGAGATCAGTTAGGATTTTTAAAGGAAATTGATTTTAATGTAGTGTCTGTATGGAGAAGTGTTTGGTTGTAGGGCAGTATGCTTTTGATAACCCTTCTACATTTATTTGTACTGTATATTGGTTTATCATGGGTGTGTATATAACGTGTGTGTATATATATATATATATATATATATATATATATATATATATATATATATATATATATATATATACTGTATATCTCTCTCTCTCTCTCTCTTTCTCTCTGTCTCTCTGTATATATATACAGTATATATATATACTGTAGTTGCATGATGAAGCCACAGTACAAATTCATGGGTGAAGGGTGGGTATCGTGCCTGTGTGGCTTAACCCCTTAATTACCTTTGCGGTTATTATCCGATAAGGTGTTTAAGGGGTTAATTGATATCTGAATGTAATTGCAATGTATTGGCTTGGTTTTGGCTATGTTTTGTGTGGGCAAGAGAAGGAAGGCGCTGGCGTCGGACACTTCGTATTGATGAGGTCAGTAGTACTTTATTTATTTGTATATGCTAGTTAATGTTTTTAATAATGGGCAATTAATCTATTATCCATATCTGGATAATAGTTATTTTGCACATTATTGTACTGTAGGTGTTGACTGGGAGGGTGTATGTATTGAATGTATAGGCCAGGTTTATTTTTTTTACATTCAGGGTTACTTCCGTGGTTTTGCGTGGGACCTCTGGAGACCACCCGCGGGGAATCCTCGGGTATCCTAAAGGGTATCAGGCTGGTGGTTCCACGGGTGACACATGCGGGGATGATGATGTGTGGTCCCACTTCTGTGGGGGCACCGCGGACCCGTAGTCTGCGGGCATGACGATGTGTGGTCCCACTTCTGTGGGGGCACCTCCGACCCGTAGGTGCGGGGATGATGATGTGTGGTCCCACTTCTGTGTAGGGGCACCGCGGACCTGTAGTGAGCACCCGTGAGTTCCCCAGACCCCCATGGGAACCACCCGAGGCCCCGCTGACACCTGTGGGTTTGACCCGGGGCTCCCAGACATCCTTGGGCCTACCGTGGGGACCCAATTGTGGCTCACGGTGACCCAAGGAGACCACCTGGGCGTAATGGTGCTGGCAGGATCCACCAGCAGGCCTCCAGAACCTGTGGAATGCTGCTGGTAAACTGTAGGTCTGTCCAGGTGCCCTGCCAGCCCACCGGGGACTAGCGTGGGGCTGCGTTATGGACCCTGAATGTAAAAGAATAAATCTTGTATTTATGGGGGGGGGGCACAGGGGGTGGGTAATGTATTTAATAAATAGAATGCTGTTTATTGTGGGGCTGTGCATTGTTTTGATTGCGGGGACTGGGGGTGGGGGGTGGGGGGTTCCCCAACGGTTTGTGGGTAGGCCTCCCTTGTGGGTAGTTAATGGGTGAGGGTTGAGGGTGGTTAGGCCTCACGGGGTGGGGGGTTAGTGTGGGAGGGTATGTACAGTAGGTGTCCCGAGTGGTGGGTGAGGGTGGGTTAACCCCTTCATGACTGTAGCGGTTAATAACCGCTATGGTGATTAAGGGGTTAGGGGACATTACTTTGAAAGTGTTAATTTTTTTCTCTGTTTTACTGTACAGCAGCGGAGGTTGCCATGGGTAGTGGGTAGTGTATTGAATGTATTTATTGGTTATTATGCCTTAACCCCTTCATTACCTTAGCGGCTATACGCTATGCTAATGAAGCATCATTTCTGAACTTTTAATAATATTGTGCAGGAGCAGGGGGTCCCCTGAGATTAGATTTCTGTCTCAGGGAACCCCCTGCTCACTGTACAATATTATTAAAAATACAGAAATGCTGCTTCTTTACCATAGTGCATAGCCGCTAAGCTAAAGAATGATTCTTTAATGATGTATGTGTTTTATTCACAGTGTAGATGTGCAGAGGGTCTCCAGAGCAGAAGCGCACAGGTTTCAGGTCTGGGGACCCCATGCCCACCGAGATACAGGCCCCTTTAGGGGGTGCCGGTATCCCTCTGCTCTGCTTGGTTTAACAGGCCGCGGTCACGTGATTGGGGCCTTTAACGCAGAGGGATACCGGCACCCCCTAAAGGGGCCTGTATCTCGGGGGGCAGGAGGTCCCCCGACCTGAAACCAGTGCGGTTCAGCTCCCGAGACCCCCTGCACATCTACACTATAAATAAAAATGTATTTCAAATGTATTTATTTGTATTTATTTATTTATTTATTTATTGCGGGGATGCTGTGTGTGATTATTTTTTATTGTGTGTAGCGAGGGTGGGTGACGGGGTTTATAAATGTGAGTTTATAAATAAAATAAAGAATATTATTTCTAGGGGCCTTAGAACAGAAGTTCCCACGCCAATTGCGCGCTCATTGCTCTTTTGTTACAATGTTGCTGGTCTTGCGGGTTTGCAGTCTGGCAGCAAAAAGCAGTTTGTACTGTAGTTCTGAGTGTGAGATAAATTAAGCAGTTCTTTTATTGCTGAAGTTGCCACCAAAAACTTTTATTTACAAATACAGTACAAAAACCGTGCAACACACAACAACATACAGTATCCTTTGTTTAAGTACAGCAGGTACTATAGGGTAAAACATGTACTGTACAGTACAGCACAATATTACAGTATGGTCTCACTGAAAGTCCTCCCCATTTTCCATCCATGGCCGATTCCTTGCATGGCGCAAAACGCCATTAATGCAGTCTCTAACGCCTCTCATTACAGGATCTGTAACAGGGTAATAGCGCTGCATTTCTTCCACAATCTTTTTCCTTAAATTAGAAGGAAGGGCCTTTTTTTGGCGATTCCCATCATAGTTCACTTTGAACACCCACTCGCAGTACAATGTGTAGGGCAGCGGTGCGCAATCTGTGGGGCGCGACCCCCAGGGGGGGCGCGAGACTGCCGACGGGGGGCGCGGGGTTTACAGAGGCCCCGCGCGCTTCCCGAAGGCACTTAAATTAAGTGCCGGGGGAGCTGCAGGGCCTCTGTAAACCATACTTACCCGTGGCTCCGGCGGCTTCCTCCCGGCGTCGCCATGGCAACGCGGCGTCAAAATGACGCTGCGAGGTCATGTGACGTCACGTTGCTATGGCAACGTGACGTCATTACGCCGGAGCACGGGTAAGTTGGGGTTGGGGGGGGCGCGGGAGCGAGGGGACAGCCGTCAGGGGGGCGCAGAGAAAAAAGTTTGCGCCCCCCTGGTGTAGGGAACCTGGTGTTTAAATATGATCAAGGCATACTTGTGTGGTATACCAGCACTCCTCACCCTATACTTCTCCCTCAGCGCCGGTGGCAGATCGCACAGGGAGATGTCGGGCTCTGTTTGTATGCGAGCGGGTGTAGGAGGTCTTTTGGGAGCGGGTGTACTTGAGGCGATGGGCAATGGTAGGGTGTCTGGGAGGAAGCTTTCCTCCGGTAGTGGTCGCCGGGTTGTCTCCTGGCGTGGTCTTGACGGGGTTGTCATGTCCTCCTCAATAGCATAGTACACTGCATCTTCTGGTGGAGGGGGTGTGCTTGGTGATGGAAGGGGGTCGAAGGTACCATGCATCACATCCATGTCACCCCCCTGCTCCAGCGTCGGGGAAACAGGGGCATTAACACCGAGCAAATAATGTATGCCCGCTCTGTCAGCCTCTATCTTGTCCATCCGTTGATCCATCCGTTGCTCCATATGTAGCATCCGTTGATCCAGCCGTTGCTCCATTTGTAGCATCCGTTGCTCCATATGTAGCACCGACTCCAGAAGCAGATCTAGCTTTGCCAGCACACTAGAATTCCCGGGGAGATCCACACTTAGCCCATTCAGGATCCGGTCTAACGAGCTGCTTGTGCATGGCATCTGGAGATCTGGGGGGATGGGTGCAACGGAGGATGAGATGGGTGTTCTCTGGAGAGAAGCGGCATCGATGGAGAGTGGAAGAGGTGACCTGGGGATGCCCGGTACAGGAGAAGCTGCAGCGTCGTCGAAGAGGGATGGAGAAGGTGACCGCTGGATTTCCGGGAGAGAAGCAGAGTAGTCCAAGAGCAAAGGAGACAGTGACCCGTGGATTTCAGAGGCAGCAGCATCTTCAGATGGAGCCGGAGAAGATGGGGGTGGAGAAGCCGGGCTGAAGATTTCCGGGACAGCTACAGCAGAGTCGTTGAAGCTTATGGGAGCAAGTGGTCTGCGGATTCGGTGAGTTGGCTGCCATTCGTCTTGCGTACCGAGCACAGTACCGTATTTCTTCTTCACATAATAAGGCTGACGTGTTTTAAAAGCCTTAGCCTTTGGGGTCAGCAAAAGGTTTTCTTTGTTGGCCTTAGCCTGTCGCTTTGCCTTTGGCTTGGAAACGGTAACTGCCTTTCTCTTTTTCAGTGTGGCAGGCACAGCAGAGGTGAGATGGTTCTTTCATCCATAGAACCGGGGATGCTCCATGTAAGCGGGAGGCACAATGCAGTATCTGGACAATGGCTCAGATAAAGATCAGCAAGTGGTGGGCTATGCAACGTGTACAACCTTTTATGCATGACGGCCAGGTAAAGGTGTTGAAAGTGGGTGGTCTGTAATGTGAGTCATTAACATATAAATACACCATCCATTTTGTGGATTCACTGCACATTGAATACACATCGACTAAACATCGAATACACATTCTTGTGTTTGTATTTCTTTCTACAGTACTCGCAGCAATGCCTGTTAAGAAGATTTCAAAGGATCTCAGCATGAGAATGAAGGAGATGTACAGGAGCGGAAAACGAATTGCAGATATCCAGCGCTGGTTAACTGCTTCTGGCCTCGTTGTGCCATCAAGCACCGTGTGCTATCATGCACAAGGAAAAAACAGAGACCGCAAAAAGGCACCAAAGATAACAAATGCGTAAGTATACTGTATTTATAAAACTTAACCAAAAAAAATATAGAAAACTGTAGTGTACATCTACAGTATACCGTATTTATATAGTATATTTATATTACAACAGTATATACTGTAGTGTACTGTATGTGTGGTCAATTTATATTTTTTGTGCAGCAGTATACACTTTTGGTATATTGCAATTCATCTTACAACGGAATATACAGTATTTGATGTGTATTTATTATGATATAACAACAGTATACCGTATTTATATAGTATATTTATTATATTACAACAGTATATAGTGTATGTGTGGTCAATTTATATTTTTTGTGCAGCAGTATACACTTTTGGTATATTGCAATTCATCTTACAACGGAATATACAGTATATGATGTGTATTTATTATGATATAACAACAGTATACCGTATTTATATAGTATATTTATTATATTACAACAGTATATAGTGTATGTGTGGTCAATTTATATTTTTTGTGCAGCAGTATACACTTTTGGTATATTGCAATTCATCTTACAACGGTATATACAGTATATGATGTGTATTTATTATGATATAACAACAGTATACCGTATTTATATAGTATATTTATTATATTACAACAGTATATAGTGTATGTGTGGTCAATTTATATTTTTTGTGCAGCAGTATACACTTTTGGTATATTGCAATTCATCTTACAACGGAATATACAGTATATGATGTGTATTTATTATGATATAACAACAGTATATTTATATAGTATATTTATATTACAACAGTACTGTATACTGTATATTTTGTCTATTTATATTTATAGTACAGCAGTATACATTTTTTGTATATTTATATTTACTGTATATTACAACATTACATGTACAGTATACAGTATACATTTTATATTGCTAATAACACAATATAATTTCTTTGCATTGTAGGGAGACTACTCTTCTGGTGGACAGAATAAGTGAGGAGAATGATGAGAGGAGCGCATTAAGGGTTAAAAACACTCTTCAGGAAAACCACAATCTGACTGTATCCGAGAGCAGCATAAAGAAGATGAGACGCAGAATTGGATGGAAATATGGACGTGTGAGGTTAGTACTGGACAGTACAGGAGGTACTGTAAAGTAAAAGTGTTGTTTTGCAAACTGTACTGCGCTGTGACGCTAACATTTTTTATTCATTGTCATTACAGAGCGTACCTCATGATACGGGACGCAAACAAAATCAAAAGAGTGCTCCAGGCCCAGGCATGGATCGACAGCGGTGAGACTTTCCAGGATTGCATCTTCACTGATGAGTCTACTGTGTCGCTGGAGAGATTTGCAAGATTTGCGTTCCACAAAAAAGGCCGCATAACTTTGAAGCCGCGGCCAAAACACCCTGTGAAGCTGCATGTGTGGGGTGCCATCTCTAGGCGTGGACCGGGATGCATTGTCATCTTTGAAGGTACAATTTCTCAAATATAATGCCGCCTAATGCACTGTACTTGACTAGTGTTGCCTTACCGTATGCACTGTACTGTACTATTGAGCACTTTTCTTTTCTTGCTATAGGAATCATGAATAAAGATTTCTTCCAAGACAACATTGTGCCCGTGATAGTGCGATACATCACACAAGACTTTCCCAATGGTCATCGCTTTTACCAGGACAATGATCCCAAGCACACCGCGTCGACGGCGCATATCCTTGAGCGCGGCATCAACTGGGTGAAGACGCCAGCGGAGTACGTGCAGTAGACCGTGTCCCATTTATGTTCCCCACTGTTTTTACTGTGTACTGTATCTCTTAAACTAATTGTCCTTTCTTTCCAATCACAGATCGCCAGACTTCAATCCGATCGAAATGGTCTGGCATCAGCTGAAGGACCACATCCGTAAAGTGGCGAAACCCTCCAAGAAGGACGAGTTGTATAAAGCCATAATGAGTTTTTGGAACGATGTACTCACCGTGGAACGATGCAATAAATATATAGACCATATTGCCACTGTGTTGCCCATTGTCATCGCGCGCAATGGGCAAGCATCAGGAAAGTAGTACAGTGCTGTAGTATTGTACAGTAAGTACAGTATGATACAGGTAAGTATGGCACAGATTTTTTCTTTCCCAATAGTCAGAGTATACAGTAGTTCCAGTATACAGTACAGTAGACTAGTTTGACAGTACTACAGTAACTGCCTACTAACTGCTCCATTTTTTTCTTTCCAGAGAAAGCTGCACCAGCCACCTACTGTACAGTAGTTCTACCATAATACAGTACGCACATACAGTACAGTACAGTAACTGAACAAAGTTTTTGTTTTCTTGTCGTTCCAGGAAAAAGGGTGCCCAAGGGGGAGGGGGGGCCTTGTGTTCCGTCAAATCTGCTTGTGCAGTCAAATGTACAGTATATAAACAGCAGTAATGATGTACACAAAACCTCTCCTCTCTCAATGAACTACTGTACCGCAGACACAATGAGGATACTGTTACAGTATGAAGGGAAAAAGAACAGGATGGGTTATTTAACATTACAGTATACTGTGCAATATTTATACTGTATATTTATATATACTGTATTTTTATTCTAAAGGTATTCGAGAATGTACTGTACTGTATGAGGGCCTGGTGACTTTCAACCCTCTCAGACCCACAGAACGGATTATTTCACATTACTGTATATTTATCCTGTATATTTTCAGTAATTTAGAAGCAGTGGCTGTTCTGAACAGAACAGTTACTGTAAGCAAACGGATGCACATCAGATTTACATTTCAAATTCGAGAGGGGATTTTTCCAAAGCAGGCAGGCCTCCCTCTAAGGAAGGTGGATGGTGGGATGATACAGTACTCTGGCTGGCCTCCTGCTGAATCTTGTTACCGTAGCCAGCCCAGGGCCAGATTAACAAAACAATGGCTTGGATTGGATTAGCCAGACGATTGATGCTTGGCCAGGGAGGGATTAAAAACTCTAAGGGAGGGGGTGGGTGGTGTAGCTGTAGGATTGTACTGTGTCAGTATTTCCAACGGCAGGTCACCCTAATAATTGCATGAATAAACCCCCAAAGACAAGGCCCAAATATAGTACAGTATACTGTATACTGCATATACAGTACAGAGCTGTATACTGTATTATAAATAAATAATCATACAGTACTGTACAGTATGTATTATTGTGTGTTGATGTTTTGAATTGCTGTTAACTTGAAATGTTTCACCATTGTATTGTACTGTATTTGTAAATAAAAGTTTTTTGTGGCGACTTCAGCAATAAAAGAACTGGTTAATTTATCTCACATAAAGTACGTGAATACGACCGGAATCACCATTGTAAATGGGTGCATAGGATGGAACGACAGGTGCTAAAGGGGTATAAATATGATATTTATCAGTGTTGATCAAAGAGAGTTGATCAGAAGGATTCCCCTTATAAAGTATACAGCACTCTATTGTCATTCATACAGTATAGTAAAGGGTAGACAACAAATGGTCTTGCAGTATACTGTATTACTAAAAATCTGTCAGGTTGACCAGAATCACTGCGGATATCGGAAAATAATACAATTTTATTAATTCTACGTAGAATTAATAAAATTGTATTATTTTCCGATATCCGCAGTGATTCTGGTCAACCTGACAGATTTTTAGTAATACAGTATACTGCAAGACCATTTGTTGTCTACCCTTTACTATACTGTACTGTATGAATGACAATAGAGTGCTGTATATAAGGGGAATCCTTCTGATCAACTCTCTTTGATCAACACTGATAAATACAGTAATTTATCTCACACTCAGTACTACAAACTGCTTTTTGCTTGCAATAAACAAACAAACAGGGAAGCGCTATATGAGTTAGGATCAGGCCCAGCAGCCACTTTATGTTGAAAACCACATATGAAATGAGCATAAAATTGCATGAATAATTACACAAAAATATATAAAATAAATAGCACAAGTCTCTGACAGAGAGAAATTGTCCAGGTGGTGTGGATACCGGTTAATGCCCCTGTCTGATAGGACAGACTCGGGCAAGAATGGCCTGTGAGAGGTGAATATCCAGAATGGTAGCTGGGATGGAAAGCGCTACCAACTGTGCAGGTATTGAAGTATGTAGAAATGGGAAGGTGCCGTAGGCATCAAATGTAGAAAGCGCTCACCCAGACGTCATACACTTCGCGCTTTTTGCTTGCAGACTGCAAAGCCGCAAGACCAGCAACATTGTAAAAAAAGAGCAAAAAAAGAGCAATGAGCGCGAAATTGGCGTGTGAACTTCTATTCTTTATTTTATTTATAAACTCACATTTATAAACCCCGTCACCCACCCCCGCTACACACAATAAAGCGGGCACTTACAGTACAGTATATATTTATTTCTCTTCATGTATTTATTTAGATTTATTTATTAATTGTGGAGCTGCTGTGCGTGAGGGGCCATGGCCAGGTTGGGGGGGGTAACGGTACAGTATGTGGGTAGGGGGTGAGGGTGGTTAGACCTCACAGTACATTATGCACATTGTGTCCCCCCCCTCCCCACATTTACATACACTGCACGACATCAATGCAGGGAGGGTTTACCAATGCAGGGAGGGTTTACCAATGCAGGTAAGGCTTTAGGCCTTTATATCTCTCTCCCTTCATTGTAATCTGTTTAACAGAAACATTAGGGGGGAAGGGGCTTTAGGCCTTTATATCTCTCTCCCTTCATTGTAATCTGTTTAACACAAACATTAGGGGGGAAGGGGCTTTAGGCCTTTATATCTCTCTCCCTTCATTGTAATCTGTTTAACAGAAACATTAGGGGGGAAGGGGCTTTAGGCCTTTATATCTCTCTCCCTTCAGTGTAATCTGCTTAACAGAAACATTAGGGGGGAGGGGGCTTTAAACAATGCTGTGTATAATGTATAAGGTTTTTTACAATTAGATAGATGTAATCCTTGGTATTGTAAGGGTTAGCTTTGGTTTTAAATTGTGTTTTATGGTTGATACTTACAGTATATATTGATTTTGGTTTACTTGATTGGTTAAAATACTGTAGTTGACTTGTTTGGAAGTGTTTGTATTTACTGGTAGAGTAGCTTGCAATTATATTGTTAACATTCATTTGCAGAATGTACAGTACTGTATATGGTGCATAGATTTAATGCTATGCATCATTTACAGTATACAATGTAAATGCAATGTACTGTGTGGATTGGAATGTTATGTTTTATATTGTAAAATCAGTTAGGATTATTAAATGGATTATTATTATTATTGTCTGTACTGTATGGAGATGCGTTATTTGTAGGACAGTATGATTTTGATAACCATTCTACATGTACTGTATTTGTATATTGGTTCATCATCTGTGTGTATATACTGTATACTGTATACTATACAGTATATATATATATATATATATATATATATATATATATATATATATATATATATATATATATATATATACTGTCATTAAGGTTATGGTGGGTAAAAAAAGTGACAAAAACCCTCCACAGTAAAGCATAAAGCCACTGTAAATATTACTGTATGTTCATTTGCATGTCTTAGACAGGTCTGCAACCCTGTCTTTCCCCATTGTCACCCAGCATACAGCGCTGTATGCTGGGTGACAATGGGGAAAGACAGGGTTGCAGACCTGTCTAAGACATGCAAATGAACATACAGTAATATTTACAGTGGCTATATATATATATATATATATATATATATATATATATATATATATATATATATATACAGTATAAATATACTGTACACAGTATATACTGTATATGTACTGTATAGGGATTGTTATTATATATACTGTATAATGTATATATATATCCAGTATATATACAGTATATACTGTACAGTATATATTTATTTCTCTTCATGTATTTATTTATTTATTTATTTAGATTTATTTATTAATTGTGGGGCTGCTGTGCGTGAATTTTTTTTTATTGGGGTGAGGGGGGTGTTTGGCCTTTGGTGTGAGTTTAGGACTTGCAGCAGCAGCACAATTAATAAATAAATGTAAATAAATAAATGACAATAAATACATTTGAAATACATTTTTATTGATAGTGTAGATGTGCAGGGGGTCTCCGGAGCTGAAGCGCACAGGTTTCAGGTCTGGGGACCCCGTGCCCCCCGAGATACAGGCCCCTTTAGGGGGTGCCGGTATCCCTCTGCGTTTACTGGCCCCGATCACGTGATCGGGGCCTTTAACGCAGAGCACTCAGCACTCAGAAACACAGGCCAGGCAGATTTAACACACACACACAATAGGGGGAGGTTTTTTTTACATAGATTGCAGGGAAGCTTAACGCACACACACAATAGGGGGATAGGGGGAGGGTTTTTTACATAGATTAGAGAGAAGGCATGGCGTTTTAAAAGCGAGAATAGGGGGAGGGGGTTTTACATAGATTAGAGAGAAGGCAGGGAGTTTTAACACAGACGTGAAAAATATGTATTGAATGTATTTATTGTTTATTATGCCTTAACCCCTTCATTGCCTTAGCGGCTATCCGCTATGGTAATGACGCAGCATTTTCCGTATTTTTAATAATATTGATCAGGAGCAGGGGGGGGTCCATGAGCATTAATTTCTGGCTCAGGGAACCCCCTGCTCACTGTACAATATTATTAAAATACACAAATGATGCTTCTTTACCATAGCGCATAGACGCTAAGGTAAAGAACGAGTGTTTATTTATACTGTATATTGTATGTGTTTTATTGATACTGTACATGTGCAGAGGGTCTCCAGAGCAGAAGCGCACAGGTTTCAGGTCTGGGGACCCCGTGCTCCCCGAGATACAGGCCCCTTTAGGGGGTGCCGGTATCCCTCTGCTCTGCTTGGTTTACAGGCCGCGGTCACGTGATCGGGGCCTTGAAACGCAGAGGGATACCGGCACCCCCTAAAGGGGCCTGTATCTCGGGGGGCACGGGGTCCCCAGACCTAAAACCAACGCGATTCAGCTCCGGAGACCCCCTGCACATCTACACTATCAATAAAAATGTATTTGAAATGTATTTATTGTCATTTATTTATTTATATTTATTTATTTATTTTTTGGCGGCTGCTGTGTGTGTGTGTATTTTTCTATTGTGGGTAGCGGGAGGGTGGGTGAATGGGGTATTAGCCCCAACGTTGGTTGTTTAGGGCTTGCAGGGGGGGGGGGGGTAGCGGGAGGGCTTAACCCCTTCATGACCGTAGCGGTATTAACTGCTACGGTCGTGAAGGGGTTAAGTGCACCCGCAACCCCCCCCCTCCCGCAAGTCCTAAACTCACACCAAGGGCCAAATACCCCCTTCACCCATCCCCACTACACACAATAAAGCGGGCACGGTGGGTTAACCCCTTCATTGCCTTAGCGGCTATCCGCTATGGTAATGACGCAGCATTTTCCGTATTTTTAATAATATTGATCAGGAGCAGGGGTGGGTCCCTGAGCATTAATTTCTGGCTCAGGGAACCCCCTGCTCACTGTACAATATTATTAAAATACACAAATGATGCTTCTTTACCATAGCGCATAGACGCTAAGGTAAAGAACGAGTGTTTATTTATACTGTATATTGTATGTGTTTTATTGATACTGTACATGTGCACAGGGTCTCCAGAGCAGAAGTGCACAGGTTTCAGGTCTGGGGACCCCGTGCCCCCCGAGATACAGACCCCTTTAGGGGGTGCCGGTATCCCTCTGCTCTGCTTGGTTTACAGGCCGCGGTCACGTGATCGGGGCCTTAAAACGCAGAGGGATACCGGCACCCCCTAAAGGGGCCTGTATCTCGGGGGGCACGGGGTCCCCAGACCTAAAACCAACGCGATTCAGCTCCGGAAACCCCCTGCACATCTACACTATCAATAAAAATGTATTTCAAATGTATTTATTGTCATTTATTTATTTATTTATATTTATTTATTTATTTTTTGGCGGCTGTTGTGTGTGTGTGTATTTTTTTATTGTGGGTAGCGGGAGGGTGGGTGAATGGGGTATTAGCCCCAATGATGGTTGGGGAGGGCTTGCGGGGGGGGGTAGCGGGAGGGCTTAACCCCTTCATGACCGTAGCGGTATTAACTGCTACGGTCGTGAAGGGGTTAAGTGCACCTGCAACCCCCCCCCCCTCCCGCAAGTCCTAAACTCACACCAAGGGCCAAATACCCCCCTCACCCATCCCCACTACACACAATAAAGCGGGCATGGTGGGTTAACCCCTTCATTGCCTTAGCGGCTATCCGCTATGGTAATGACGCAGCATTTTCCGTATTTTTAATAATATTGATCAGGAGCAGGGGGGGGGTTCCTGAGCATTAATTTCTGGCTCAGGGAACCCCCTGCTCACTGTACAATATTATTAAAATACACAAATGATGCTTCTTTACCATAGCGCATAGACGCTAAGGTAAAGAACGAGTGTTTATTTATACTGTATATTGTATGTGTTTTATTGATACTGTACATGTGCAGAGGGTCTCCAGAGCAGAAGCGCACAGGTTTCAGGTCTGGGGACCCCGTGTCCCCCGAGATACAGGCCCCTTTAGGGGGTGCCGGTATCCCTCTGCTCTGCTTGGTTTACAGGCCGCGATCACGTGATCGGGGCCTTGAAACGCAGAGGGATACCGGTACCCCCTAAAGGGGCCTGTATCTCGGGGGGCACGGGGTCCCCAGACCTAAAACCAACGCGATTCAGCTCCGGAGACCCCCTGCACATCTACACTATCAATAAAAATGTATTTGAAATGTATTTATTGTCATTTATTTATTTATATTTATTTATTTATTTTTTGGCGGCTGCTGTGTGTGTGTGTATTTTTTTATTGTGGGTAGCGGGAGGGTGGGTGAATGGGGTATTAGCCCCAACGATGGTTGGGGAGGGCTTGCGGGGGGGGGGGGGGTAGCGGGAGGGCTTAACCCCTTCATGACCATAGCGGTATTAACTGCTACGGTCGTGAAGGGGTTAAGTGTACCCGCAACCACCCCCCCCCCTCCCGCAAGTCCCAAACTCACACCAAGGGCCAAATACCCCCCTCACCCATCCCCACTTCCCACAATAAAGCGGGCACGGTGGGTTAACCCCTTCATTGCCTTAGCGGCTATCCGCTATGGTAATGACGCAGCATTTTCCGTATTTTTAATAATATTGATCAGGAGCAGGGGGGGTCCATGAGCATTAATTTCTGGCTCAGGGAACCCCCTGCTCACTGTACAATATTATTAAATCTCTCTCTCTGCTGCAAACACATCTCGCCCCCAGTATGTGCAGTAATTTACTGAACATGTACTGTAGAATAAATGCATAGTTTTATTTATTCGGGTTTATTACACAGTATACTGTTCGGCTGGAAAACATCAGCATACTGTACAGCACAATATTACTGTATCCATCGAAATCCCCCCATTAGCCGTTTTCTTTTCTGAGGAAAAACAAAATGAAAAGTTTTAATGTACAGTAATGGTCAGCCCCCTAAAGAAGTACCCAGCCTGCCCCACCAAAATAATATGGCAACAATACAGTACTCACCATACTGTATTACTGAATTTCCCATTCAGCTTGCGCCGTCGCCGGGCCACTGCCCTTTCATCATCACCCATGTCGATAGTTTGCAGAGGGACTAGCCCACCTGTAGTCAGCGGGAAATCGCTTAGGAACATGCAAGCTTCATCAAAACTGGCTGCGAAATCCATCTCAGGGTTGCCACTGACGGCGGGACCATCATGATAAGCTGGTGCTGGTGCTGGTTCTGGTTCTGGCGCATTGCTTGGCAGGGACTGTCGCTTCTTATTTGGTTTTAACACGACCCTTCGCCTTTTGCCGCCTCCATTATCATAGATACGGGAAAAACCCTGTGACACACACCAATACCCTCCAACAAATTGGGGCTCAATACGGTGAAAACAGGGGTCACTACATAACCTTTTCCTTATTGCCCGCTTCCACAAATGAGGATTTGGCGAAAATCTGTAAAAGTCATAGTTTTCGATAAAATACTGATAAATTTGAACAACTGTTGCCATCTTATCCTCTGTTGCATTAATAGCGGCCCATATCAAATAAGCATAACTTCTGTCAGGTTTTTGGAACACGGGCTGCATTTGAACACTCATGTCTCTGGAGAATAGTGTAAGCGAAAATGGTCTTTGTCTTTATTTAATACAGTATGTAAAGCCTAAATTGATACATATTTTGCAACGTCTTCCTTCAGTCTCAAGGACAAGTTACAATAGCATACTGTACTGGGATAAAGTATCTTTTTTTAAACGAAACAACTTGCAAAGCCCACACATTACTTAAGTCATGAGTTTATGCCATCTGGTGGACAAGCGAAACATTGCAGCCTAGTAAATCCTTCTCATTATCATTTAACAGATCAGGCCCCCGTCTGCCAGGCATGAACCGTGGCTGGGAAGGCAAACGCAACGAAGCATGCAAGAGGTGAGCAGCGGCGGATTCCAGGTATCTGCCAGGTACAAACTGGGCATTTGCTCGAATAAAGTGTGTCGGTGCAGTATCCCTGTTCATGTAATGTGCCTCTAATCCAGCAGTGTGGTGGTTAACTGCTGGTAGTCAATTAACAAACACCACCTGCCTGATTAGATTGCTTAGAAAAGCCTGTCTTTTGAGACAGGAAGTGAGACTCCTTAGCTCACACCTGAGCTGAACTTGTGGGAGTACGCGTCGGAGTGAACGTACTGTTCAGGGGAGTGATGTTGCTGAGAGTGAGAGTGGTGTTGCAGGGAGTGGGAGTGCTGGTGCTGCGAGTGGTGTTGCTGGGAGTGGGAGTGCTGTTGCTGGGAGTGGGAGTGCTGTTGCTGGGAGTGGGAGTGCTGGTGCTGGGAGTGGGAGTGCTGTTGCTGGGAGTGGGAGTGCTGGTGCTGGGAGTGCTGGTGCTAGGAGTGTGAGTGCTGGTGCTAGGAGTGTGAGTGCTGTTGCTAGGAGTGGGAGTGCTGGTGCTAGGAGTGGGAGTGCTGGTGCTGGGAGTGCTGCTGGTGGCGCAGTTGCTGATGGGGTGGATGGTGGTGGCGTGCTTGCTGGTGGGCAGCTTTTGGAGGCTCTTCCATTGGAAGAAGGAGAGTCCAGTCAGCACCAGCCAAGCTCTGACCCTAAACCTGCTCGGAAGAAACGTGTGGAGAAGCCACGTAATCCTCGCTTCAATGACCAGGAAAATACAGTTCTTGTCACTGGCATTCAGGAGCACTATGACAGTATCTATGGACATTTACTAGGTAAGTGTACATTTACATTTATTATTCAAATACATGTGATCCTAGGTAATCTGAGTTTTGTTCATATGCAAATATGGCTTCACAATATCTTTCTATGTTAATTAGTCTGGAAACACAGCTTTTTATCATGCCTTACAAGGACAACTAAACACAGGCGGTCAATTTGCCATAACTGCATACAATATGAATGCAACCTTGCTTACATGTATAGGTTTAGTAGTGAATGCTCATGTGCTTCACATATTACACATAAAACAGCATGTTTGCTATCTCTTGGAACAGCTAGCAGTGTAGGAAACTGGTGCTTATATTATTATTAATTTACCTTATATATTTTATATGTTTTTCAAGGGCGGACAAGTTCAGCAAGCAGAAAAGAAATGTGGGACACAATAGTCATTGGTGTCAATGCGTGTGGGAATCATGTGAGGGACAAGCGGAATTGTCACAAGAGATTTGATGATATTAGGTCCAAATTGAAAAAGAAAATACAACACCAACGCGTGCATGCTACTGGCACTGGAGGTGGGCCCACACCACAACGTCTCATATTAAGTCCATTGGAGGAGCTGCTTCGGGCAAAATTACTTCCCGTCGTCGTGGAAGGCTTACCTGGTGACCGTGATATAGGAATTTACCCCTCACAATTTCCACCAGGTGAGAAATATTACTGTACTAGGCGTGTCGTTGCTTACAGTTATTTTGCATAGTTACACTGCTTTTTATACTGTCTTCACAATATAAGCATACCTGCATCTATATATGTATATGTCTGATTCTGTATATACATATATCTCAAAATAGACATATATGTTGTAGTCCTACTAAAAGTACTAACTAATATAGCACGTGCCATTGCGTGCTCATTTACATGTGAATTCCCAAAATGCATTGCTGCAGTGGAAGCAATTGATGGTGGGCGAAGATGGGGAACAACAGGGTAGTACACATGTGTAACACATGTTAATGAGAAATTATTACTAGCTACAGGTACAGAACAGAAATATGTAGAATATTATTGTGTATTTTATTTATTTTACTCCGACAAACATGACATTACTGCCTATTTTAAGCATGCATCAAATATATTGCATGCAACGGCCTACAAACATCACTTGCACTAACACATCTATAGTTGTTCATGAAAAGGTCCATTTTTGCTTTAACTCATATACAGACAGCATAATGAGGCACACGTATCATATTTTATGTCATTGTTTTCATAACTTAAAAACTGCACACGACTATTTAGCTCATCTACCATTGTGTTAAAGCAGCTGCAATTAATATCTCATCACAGCATACACTTCAACAGAGGGGGTGGGGTTCAGAACACACACTAATTACAGCCTCATTTTAGGGGCAACTTAGTTCACACCATTTTCACCTGTTTCAAGTAATTGAAAGGTGTGGCTGATTAGGCTTTTTGGGGAAGGGAATACCGTTCTTACAACCTCACTAGCACAACTGAAGTTAATCACACTCATTTGAAAGCTTCACTTTAGCTACTAAATGCCCCAACAACTCATTACTTATCAAACCGTACGTCACACATTAGTTCACTCATATCTATAGTTGAACTACTATCAACGACACATTATCACACACTGCATGTGTTGTCTTGTTTAGTCACAGCCACATTCATGTGTGCCACATCTTATATTAATGTACCACACATATCCTCTACCAAAAACAACACTTTTTGCAATATGACCACCTTCATGATAACCATTGTGAATGGTCATCTCATGATAGTTATGTACATTATGATACTGATATCACTACACAACATATGATTTTTATGTACAAATTTTATCTATTTATCCTCACGCATTACTGCAGGAACATAGTATGTTTTATGTTAGGGAACTCAAAAGTTCTAAGTACACAGGCATGTACATTGTTATTACAACTATTTATGTTCACTTTCACACACACATTTTGGGTTAAGGAAATGATGCTGTTAGGTACTCATAAATACAGAACATACAATAACTGTTTGTTCAATATTTACACATGTAAATGTAAAACTTATGTTATTGTTATATATAGTTGCCCCTGAAGGACATGTGTCACCTGAGACTGAACAAGTGTCTTCACCTGGGTCAGCCAGCTCAACACACCTAGAAGGTGAGTGTATCAGTTGGTGGCCATATAATATGTGCTCTTCTATATGTTATGTTGTCATGTTCATTATTTGTTTTGCATATCTTCTTTAAATAGGATTACTTAGTGTCAGTGAAAATGAAGTGTAAGGCAACTTGTATTGTGTTAGTGATGTTAACTATCATGTAGGAGTTGTGAGTTTACAGCAAGTTTTCATTCACTCATATTTCATACTGAGTCCAAACATTATTCTTAAGTCAAGGTAGTTTTTAATGTGAGGTTATAAAACGTATGGAAACATGTTAGTTGTTACTTATGACACAGTACAATTACATAGTAACACAGCAGAGATTAACATGACATTTAATAATGTGTACATTTATTTGTAGAACATGATGAAGAGGATTATGATGATGATGATGATGATGACGCCACCGCCATAGACACACAAATAGAAGCAAGTGACCATGAAGACGTTCCAATTGAAACTGTTTTACCTGCAAATCGTCCAGCAAATACGACATACGATGCAATTGTAGCTTCTGAGGGAAAAATTGTGGAAGCAGAAAATCGTCGCCATTCTGACTTCATGACAGTGCTGGAAAGGATGATTGCACTGCAGGAAGAAACAGTTTCACAATTGGCACATCTCCACAGAGTCTTCATTGAAGTGCCGAAACAGTTGCAAAAAATCAACACCTCATTCGAAGCATTAGTTGTTCAGCAAACACAAGCTAATTACTGGAGAATGACTAATGTACCACAATTCAACACCTCCCAGCCAGGATCTGTTCATGCAGCTCAGTTTTCACCACATTCATCTGATATTCATTCACCAGGCCCAAATGTTACCGGTCAAGTAGCAGACATTGCTGTGCAGGTTCCTGATGACATCCTACCGCTGCCATCTGTACAAATTCAGCAGCAGACAGCTACAAAGGAGCCCACAAAAACAAAACACAAGCAGTTACTACTGACCAGTTTTTGGTCAAAAACAACAAAAGACACACATGAAACAGACCAACCATCACTTGTGCAGTGTCTACCAACTAGCTCACATGTGTCAGTGGGCACAAGCCCTGTCCGTGAACAGTCACTACCCAAAAGCCCTGTAGGTGAGTCACTGGCCAAAAGCCCTGTAGGTGAATCACTGCCCAAAAGCCCTGTAGGTGAATCACTGCCCACAAGCCCTGTAGGTGAGTCACTGGCCACAAGCCCTGTAGGTGAGTCACTGGCCACAAGCCCCGTAGGTGAACAGTCACTGCCCAAAAGCCCTGTAGGTGAGTCACTGGCCACAAGCCCTGCCCGTGAAGTGCCAGAGGCCACTCAAAGTGGCTCTGTTGTGCCTAAAGTTGGTGGCAAAAGAAAAAGGAAAATTCAAGAGACAACAAGCAGGCCTGTTACTCGCTCGCAAAAGGAACAAAAAAAATAAATGTTATAATTCAGAAAATATGTCTTTGGCCTTGTTTTGTTGACTTCAGATTATCTAATTACTATTGTATGTATGCTGAAGACTGTGTTGTTTCCAAACTTTCAAGTATGTTCTTGTACACGTGAAGTTTTGGAAATGTTAACACTCCTAATTAATGAATAGTGTTATAAATATTTATGTTTTAATCGTCTGTTCAGTAATGGTCCACCAGGAGCCAGTTGCTAAGTTTAGAGAAGCTGCCATTGACTTTGCAGCAAAACATTGCATTTGGGTGTGTTAATTGATGTAATCATTGCATGTGCATATTATTTTCATGCAATTATAAAAGCACCTATTTAACTGCAAACATCTTTCTGTACGTGTACAGCAGGATTTTGTGTTAAATATTACTTACCTTTGCTGCCCATTGTAATGTTGTCCTTTAATCATTTATGTGTTCTTGTTTCAAGAACATCTCTGAATTGATACTAATATATATGTAGTATGTATTGATATATGCACACACACACACACACAGACACACACTGTGTGTGTGTGTGTGTGTGTGTGTGTGTGTGTGTGTATATATAGTGCTATCTAAACTGGTATAGATGTATTTACAAAAAACATACACTTCATGCTTCCTTGTGAAAACACAGTATTTTAATAATACAGGCCTAATGTTTGACAACTATACTAAGTGTGAGCCTCTAACATTATTGGGCGCAAACAAATGTTTATTACTTAATTCACTCATGTTTATCACCATTTAAATAGGTTTCATACAAGGCCTACTTACTGCCATCAATATGTTGTGTGTACTCCAGCAATATTTAAAAAAAAAAAAAAATTACTTTTTTATATATATATATATATAATATATATATATATAAAAAAAAAATAAAATAATATTTTTATATATATATATATATATATATATATATATACATATACACATACACATACACATACACATACACACAATATACATATAGTACAATATACACTTTATATATATATATATTTATGAGATAGATATATTTATATATATATAGATACACACGTATTTAAACTCATGCAGACAGGGACTTAACCAGACTTTCAAATACACACAGAAATGTATGTGGGAAAAAAACATTTCATTTTGCAGGTGTGTGTATTTACTGATATGGCTGTATAAGCACTATTTTCACACAGTGCTCTTTGTTATTTTGCAAGAAAACTCAATGTTACTGAATGAAAAGTGTACTAATGTTTTCAAAAACGAGATAAAAAAAGGATACATGTTTGTCCCACATGCGGCTATCACTAACCACAAATGTTCAAGCAATTATAACTAGAAATCCAATTGGCGTTTGAAATAAGGAGTTACAGTTTATACTTTTGTTGACCTTGAAAAGGAAACACAGCAATTTGTTAGCCACTGAGCAGTTTCATTTTGATGAGCAAAGAACAGATACCTGCACACATCTTTTGTGCTACTCTGCAATGGCTGATGAATTGGTGACAATTATGAATCCGAATTTAGGTTATAAATACATGATATCAGAAGCTATTTTATCAACTTGCGGACATCAAGCAAGCACACGCCAAATCTATGATTTGATTCGAGCAAAATATCCTTATTACCAAAACCGTCGGCATGCGCGCAATTTTAATTCATCAATAAGATTCACTTTATCAACAAATGACTTTTTTGAACGTGTGCAGGATAAGCTAGAACACAACTATGGTTTCTGGAAGATTGCCAAAGAAAAACATTTCACCGTGAAAGAAGGCACATATATTGTGGTTAAAGGCATATTTATTCCTAATGCCAATAGCAATGGATCCGCTACTACTGTTCCTTGTGAATCGATAGCTGCTGCAATATCTGCACCCTCCATTCCTGAAACCCACATTGTACATGAACATAACTACTATGATTCTGTACCAAGCCTTTCAGCTGAAAATGCATTGGAATGGGTACCCGAAGAAATGAACATACCTCCCGACCAATTGTTTGAAGAAAGCAGTGGCGATTCCTATGAGCGCTTCATGGAGGAGATGTGTTTCATACTGGATTCAGCGTT
This sequence comes from Ascaphus truei, assembly GCF_040206685.1. Taxonomy (NCBI): domain Eukaryota; kingdom Metazoa; phylum Chordata; class Amphibia; order Anura; family Ascaphidae; genus Ascaphus; species Ascaphus truei. The sequence continues at coordinate 116,698,895 of NC_134486.1, read as the reverse complement.
TGGGTCAAGCGTGGATGAAAATGCCTTGCATTTCTGGAGTGACCAGTTGCAGGCAGACGAAGAGTTAATTCTAGAAGAATGGTAAATATAACAATCGTTATGCGTTGACTCTGCGTTTACATTTTTTTTTTTTTCTAACCACCATTTTCCCTTTCAATGCGTGGATACAGCGTAACATAGCAGACTGCATAACATGTAGCGATCACAAACAAATTGTTTCCGAATACAATATAGTAGAACCTGAAAGAGTAGTACACATTGCTGACGGAATAAATATACGTACTTTCCTATCACTTTAAACATATTAGCAACATTTTACCATAACTCTAACACATACCTCTTTTGTTATCATGCTACATCTACAACATTTAAAAGCGGGTCCACCACGTATGACGTGGGACCCTTGTCATGGCCCAAGGCGTCCTTAAAAAGGATTACGGATGTAAGTCCCGCCCCCAAGCGACGTGCGCGCCTCAAAGACTATTGGCTGTCATGTTTTGTTATAGTAACGGTAACTGCAGTGTGTCATACAGTGGGGGCGTACACTGGGCGTTAGCCGAATGTTAATTGAGTGGGAGGAGTGTTAGCGTGCGTTTCACGCTGGTTTAACATGACGTCACACGTATTGCATTTGCGCATTGTGTTATCGGCCGTCCTTTCTGTCCAAACACGTCTGTTTAAAAAGAATACAGATGTACTCGTTTAGAACGAATGTAGTTTCGTATTCATTGTATTTGAAATAAAGATTGTATGTTTAATCATATTTTCAAGCTGTATTGAACGCACAACGTACGCTTTGTTTTGCGCATGCGCAAACAGTTAGTGCAGCCAAGCCTGAAGTGCGTGCGCACACTAAGATGTGCGCGCACATTTTTCAGTATACAGGCAACGTTCACATCATATACATAGTTATGCCTGCTACAAATTTAAAGAAACATTACATACTGATGTACACTTGTACTTCTAACATATAAGTGAGTGACGTGTGTATGTACACAATCATATAGAGCTGTGTAACGCGTTGTCACGGATACATATATAGTAAGGTGCCATCTTTGACCATCATGTGTTTGCTGTATTTCAGAGATGTCGGGGAAGATACAATCGGATCAATGTATGATTTCAGAAGAGTCTACCTTTATATGAGATGATTGTGAGGAGGAGCCACCGACTACTATACTACATATGGAACTAATTTTATATTGCTTGCAGCGCTTATTAACAAACAATTAAAAATGTGATACACTTATGCCTATATTGCATAAGCACTTAATTAACATAATGATGTTGCAAAATAGTGCCTCATGAATTTTTATTGAGTGTTCTTTAATGACTACTATCATTTTATGGCATGGTGTGTTTTATATATAACAACCATTCCCACTCTGCTAACACATTTGTGTATTCTATTGTGTAATGGAACGTATGACTGTCGAAACTATGTAACAATAATAATAATAATAATAATAATAATAATAATAATAATATGAGCATGTTCATGTATAGCGCTGCTAGTTGTACACAGCGCTTTACAGACACATTTTTCAGGCTGAGGTCCCTTGCCCGTGGAACTTACAATTAATTTTTGGCTGCCTGAGGCACAGGGAGATAAAGTGACTTGGCCAAGATCACAAGGAGCCGACACCGGGAATTGAACCAGACTCCCCTGCTTCAAACTCTCAGTGCCAGTGTGTGTCTTTACTCACTGAGCCACTCCTTCTCCCAATGTAAAGGACACTTACAACCAACTAGCCCTTTATTGTTAAAAATCTCTTGTTACATGGGTATGTTGATAAAATGGTTTGGGACTGTAGCAATTAATGTTATTGGCCAGATGTTGTGGTCCCCTACAATGCATGATGTTCTGAATATGACATCAACATCATGTAATGAAGTACGTTTCTGTGTATATTTCATTAACCTAACTAACTATAGTTTACTGTGTTTATTAAACTTTCTAAAAATACATCGTATAGTCAATATGATGATATAAGCTACCATAATAAAGCTGGTGTTATCATTTGTCGGTGTTATACATGGATCCTACACAAATTGATACAGACACAAACAGTTGTCTTAAAAAGTGTGTCTATGCTAATGTGCACGTGATTGACGTTACAATTGTGAGAATACTTGATAATTATTATCATGATAATGATGAAGTGACGTGAATTATATTGCAAAAATATTACCAACATTGTCATATAGGTAAATTAGAAATGCTAAATGACAGTAACATTTGCAACAAAATAGTGTTTTCTGTTCACAGTTTTACACTTGGTACATGTAGGACACATCCACACACGTGTGACTTATACATACACATGTCACAAATTTAAATTCATGTTGACTATTAATTCCTAGCATTAAAAAACACCTACATTGCTAAATATAAGATGTAGTACGCATTGTTGTGATTACAGGCATTCATGCATGGAGTGTTATGATCAGTCAATTTCATCCGTGATGAATGAGCTCCCGTAAGTAAACAAATAAGTACAGTTATCCCCTTTTCTCCAAACAGCTCTATATTACATGAATGGAATTTATAAGGAAACATACATAAAATGTGATAAAATGTGAGTAATCATTTTCTAATACAATGCACATGAAAGCTCAAGAGTAGCTAAATGCATATACATGATACAGAAAGTACATGTATGTTACATTTGTCTTTAAACCAATATGTTGGTTTTTGACTTCAAATAATTATAGGAAGATTGAGGTAGGCACATCTTATGAGAGATGTCAGCAAATATACATACCATGATCAGTCATACTGGAGAAATACCTATAATGCAAAGGAACAATATATAAATTGCAAACATTGACATGCCATCTTCAGTACCGTAAACAACACAGCAAAGTGTGTATTTGGTGTTAAATGTGCAACACCATGTATATTTAATCACATTCAAAATGTAAATGTGCGTGGTGTACACATCATATGGATGTACATGTTACACTGCACCAATAACATTGTATGTAAGCATACTAGAAGCATGAATGAGTATGGGCATAATATGTGTATTGTGTTAGCATAAGGAACAACACAATGCTAAAATATTAGTGCTTTGTTACCCCAGTTGTATTCACATACACACAACTAAAGTACAATTGAAGAGGGATTATATAACCTGTGCAACAATAACATACCGGTGCCACATCCCTTTGTGCACACAGCAGAGAGAAGAAAGGTGTGCAACCCATATTCATCTGTGTCCTAACAGAAGGTTATATAAAAAAACATTATTGTTAAGATAACATAATGTAAGTATAAAAGTAGAACTTGGAACATATCTGTTTTTACTTACAAGAAAAAAATGAATTGATGAGATTCTGGCGTGTCTGGCCACCACTGGCTGTTTGTTCATTTTCAGCAGCTACATGGGTGGGATGCTCGTCTACCACAGGCTCAGCTAGGTCTGATTATACATTGTGCCTGAGTGCAACATTGTGCAAAATGCAACAGGCAAGGATAATATCAGACACTTTTTGAGGCTTGTATAGAAGAGCCCCACCAGTTCTGTCCAGACACCTAAATCTGGTCTTGAGTAGGCCAAATGTCCTCTCTATAACAGATCTTGTAGATATATGGGCTGCATTGTACCTCTCCTCTGCTTCAGTTTGAGGGTTTAGCACCGGAGTCAAGAGCCACGGCCTAATTCCGTATCCTGAGTCACCTATAATGAATGGAGCACACATAAGCTGACATTAGTGATCAAATTGTACAATGCCAACATTCCTAAATAAAAATGTGTTTTGTGTTATAACATGTAAATGTGTACTCACCCAGCAGCCAACCATGTTCAAAATGTCCCTCTTCGAACGCATGGAAGACTGAAGAGTTCCTCAGGATAGAGGAATCGTGACTGGAACCAGGGAATTTGGGTACCACATGCATTATCCTCATCGTGGCATCACATACCACCTGTACATTGAGTGAATGGTAGTGCTTACGATTGCGGTACACATGCTCACTCTGACTAGGTGCAATCAAAGCAACATGTGTGCAATCGATTGCACCCAGCACACATGGTATCCCTGCTATATTATAAAAGCCAGTCCTGACTTCCAGCCACTCTGTCGCCTCTGTAGGAAAATGAATATAATTCCTAGCGCGTCTATTGAGTGCATAGAGAAACTGGGTCAAGGCCCGCGAGAATGTAGATTGCGAGACCCCGCCCACTATACCCACAGTTGTCTGGTATGACGCGGAAGCAAGATAATGTAATGAGCACAGCATTTTAACAAGCCCAGGGACTGCACGACCTCTGGCTGTGAAAAAATCTAAATCTCCCCTTATCTCCTGATAAAGAGATAAGATTGCTGCTGAACTCAAACGATAGCGACTTACAATCTCCTCCTCACTCATCCCATCTAACAGGGTTCTCTCCCTGTACAGACGCGGACGAGGCACAACTTGTCTCCTCTGTCTTCTCCTCTGATCTCCTGTCCCTCTCCCTGTGCCTCGGCCTGTCCCTCTCCCTGTCCCTGTCGTATCCGCGTCACTGTCCCTGTCACTGTCCCTCGGTGTGTCCCTCCCTTGCCCTAAGTCATTCTCTTCATCAGCAAGCATGTCATAGAAAAGAATGTTCCTCCGTCTCCTAAACAATCTCAACATTTTGAAATGAGTAGCTGTGAATGAGCAGGTAATGGGCGTCCTTTAAATAGGTATGTGATGATGTCAGGTGACATAGTAAAATGCAAGGTGTTACATGAACATAATAAAGTACTTGTGTGGCAAGCTGTGTGCAGTTGTTGTGTGTATTCTGCAGGGAATGATGATATTTGGCAATGATGTGAGGTGAAGCTTTGTACAAACATTGCTTGCAAATAAATAGTTGCATGTGCAATGCATGTAAAACTTGTGAACGCAAGAGTCAGTCATGTAATGAGACAAAAAGGCTGAGATTGATGTGGGAAAAGTTTTGTGTAACATGTGTAATTAGCCATGTTATTGTCACATGTTGACAACAATGAATAGTCGTGTGCATATGCATGCATTTCTGTAATGAGGATAGTTGCTATAGAATGAGTTTACAAGGTGTCCCAATGATGAATTACTGTACATGTGTGTATAAGTTAGGTTGAAGTGCTTGTAATGCAACGGTTATAATGTAAACATGCAATGTGATTGCGCGTCCAATAAGTGACGTCATGAAAATAGGGAGGACCAAACCTAGATGTAAACATGAGAATTTAGATGTACATGAACGTTTAAAGATGCGTGACACATTACAAGCATTGTGTAATGTAAAGGAACATGAATATACTGTGTATGTGTGACATGTGTGACATGTGTGACATGTGTGACATGTGTGACATCATGTAAACAATTGTCGCTCAATTCAGTAAAATGTGTGATATGATGTGAGGTTCTCCTTTAAGAGTTGAGTATAGTATTTTCCCTTGACACATCATCACATGATGAGTAATGTGACCCGCAAATGCTGCAAACATGTAAAAGTATAATGTTATGCAAATAATACACGTCAGCTGTGACACAATGCAGGGAATGCCCCCACACTGTAATGCAAATCCCCTTTGTATTGTGAGCAATGAAACGTAAACAGTACTATACTGTTATACGTCCCCGCTCCATTGACTCCATTGATGTACAGAAGATTTTTTTTTTCTAAGTGCCGTTCCGGCAGCCTTAGCGATTGTTCTCCCGTCCAAACTGCCAACTTTAGTTGGCGGGAGAAATCGGCCATAACATCTCAATTTCGTAGTGCCGATCAGCCCCGATAAGCTGATTTTTTTTGTTGAATCCAGCCGATTTTAAAAAGTGGCGATCAGTGGCGAAAACAGGCTTATCGGCAGCCGACTGGCCATAACAAAATAATCGGCTCCGAAACCTGGCGAAATCAAGCACTTATCGGCGCTTACTGAATCTCAAACCCAATTTTGGCTATAAAATGGTGATAATTCCCTTATCAACGCTTACTGCATGAGGCCCATAGTAGCTTTTAAAATCTGGGATCCCCAGTCCACTATCTGCTTCTGCCTATATAAAAAAAAAGATGTTTCCACTCGAGGTTTGCTGTTTTGACAGATTCATTTGTTGACCAGAAACTGGAGTGATCTGAGGATATGTCTTGTTCATTTTATCGGGATGGCTTAAAAGACATAAAGAACTCTTGGGAGTATGTCAATTTTTACTACATTAATGCGGCCTACCCAGGAAATACAGAGATTTTCTACTCATTTAGATCCTCTCTCATCACTTGCATTAATCTGGGGAAATTTTGCTGGAGCAGGTCTGCTGGCATGGGTAAGATAGACACCCAAGTGATTGACCACGGACGTACACCATCAGAGTGAGATGTTCTTTTGAAACATCTATAAAGTAAGGGGAATGAACCCCAAAATGTCCGGTGCTCTACACGTGTATGTGACTGGGTATGGGTAAATATTGGTCACCCCAGATGCGCATATGAATGAAGTAAAAAACAATCCCACTGCAATTGAAATCAAAAGTCAATAATGTATATAAACAAAGGAACGTAGAGGGAGACAGACTAAGGGCCTAGGTGGGGGGCCGGTTTTGCAGGGATTAGTATAGAGACAGGATGAGAAGTTGTTTAGGCCCCTCTCCTGTGCTCACAGACCAACCAAACACCTGCTGCCCTTACCCATCTGGCGTCTTCACTGCTCCTTTGGGAGCTTGCCGGTCCCGGACTCTGCAGGATATGCGCTTGAATGTGACGTCACCGTGATCACTGTGCAGCTTACTCCGGGTTGAGACGTGCCTGGCATGCTGGCGGTCCACGTGACCGCGAAGGAAGACAGCTCCGTGGCGCCCGTCCTGATGAGAAGATGGGATTGTCTGCGTGCTCCAGCCGGAAAGTATGCAGTAAAAACGGATGGATTCGTAGGCGGTCACTGCGTAGATAGGAACTCAGCTCAAATTGAAGGTTAAAATCAGCTTTATTAAACCATAGTGCATCTCAAAGTGCATCTCTGTGATGTCCAGCACTATGGTTTAATAAAGCTGATTTTAACCTTCAATTTGAGCTGAGTTCCTATCTACGCAGTGACCGCCTACGTATCCATCCGTTTTTTCTTTTGAAACATGTCTAATTGGTTATCCAAGAGGGATATATTCATGGCCTCCACTTTGGAGTTAGCAGAATATTTTTTGCATACTCCAGATTGCACACATAGTTTGTGTGATCTTTGCCTTATGTGGATTCCGTAATGTACGGATTCCCTCTTATGTATTCGGCTAGCTGCTCCACAACTAGGCCAAGATTAAGGGAGAAAGGGGACATACTGTACCTGCCTTATGGCGTTGGCGATACTGAAAGAATCCAACAATACCCCATTTACCTTAACCCTTGCAGAAGGATAGTGTAGAGTGCTTTGATGTACTGTATGTCCTAAACATCTGCTCTAGCCCTATATGTTTCAGCGCCCATTCCATGAAGGCCCAGTCAATCCTATCGAATGTTTTCTCAGCATCCATTGAGAGAAACACTGCAGGTATGCGCTTCCTATGAATAATGTATAATGCTTATAAGCTTTCTCTTGTTATCTTGTGCTTCCCTACCTGGGATGAAATCTATCTTGTCTAGATTAATTAACTGTGGGAGATTTGGATTAAGGCAGTTGGCCAGGCTCTTGGCAAGAATCTTGATGTCAACATTGAGTAACAAGATTGGTCTATAACTGGCACATAGTTAGGGATCCTTATTCTGTTTTGGGATCACAGTGATATGTGCCTCCACCATCTGTTTCAGTAATTGCCTCAGGGATAATGGTAAGGCCTCAGAGGTGGGTAGCGGGAGGTGTTAACCCCATAACTCCATTAGCAGTAGTAATCTCTAAGGTAATTAAGGGGTTAAGCCCTCCCGGGAGACCTAACCATCAACCCACTACAGTACACCTTTAACCCACCTCATTAAAACATTAGTAACCTCTTAATTAGGATAATTAAGGGGTTACTGGTGTTTCAATGGTTTGGCATCAGCCATTTCATTCTTTAATGATTGTGAGGAAGAAGAGGAAGAGGTGATAGATGGCCTTCATCCTGGCAGGGGTAAGTAAAACATTTCTTAATGTATTTTATTTTATTGTATGTTTGAATGGGCAAAGCATTAGCAGCCATATTTTGCTAGAAGGGAATTTGCCCATTCCAGTGGGTGGGGGAAGGGGGGTTTGTTAGGGGTAGAGGGGGTAGATGATTGGGGTAATTGCCCTGGTGTGGGTGGTTAGGCCTTGTGGGTGGGTATCGGCAGGTGATAACCCCTTAATTACCTTAGTATTAGTAACCGTTAAAGTAATAAAGGGATACAATTTTCTTGCAACACTCCCAGGAGGCCTAACCACCCACCTTGGGGCAACTATCCCCTTCACCCACCCCCTATACCCCAACAGACCAGGTGCATCTGTTTAACCACTTAATTACCTAAGTGGCTAGCCACTAAGGTAATCAAGCTACTTTTATTATTATTTTAATTATGTAGAATTGAAGCATGGGGTCTCTGGAGCATTAATGCATTAATTTCAGCTCTGCGGACCCCCTGCTTTCTGAGATACCAGCACCCCATACTGGGGACTGTATCTCCTGCAATGTCGCGGTAACATGGGTTGTAATGCAGAATAATTAAACTTACAGGAGACACAAGCACCCAATACAGTGACCTGTAACTAAGGAATCAGGGGCCCCCTGGAGCTGAAATAAATGCGGATCAGCTCTGGAGACCCCCTGCTTCTATCCTAGGTAATTCAAATAAAAACATTGCAATCGCCTGCTAGAATAGGTACCTCTCGGTGGTCTGGCAGTTGTCAGGCAGCATTCATCTGCAGTTTCCTTGCGGAATACTACTAAATGAATCTGACTTCATCTGTACTTCTTCCAGATGGGGCTGGAATGACCACAACAGTGATTTTCAAAATCTGATGTAATTGATAGCACTGGAGATAGATGAAGGCCACACTCAGAAAAACTCAAGCAGTCATTCTCTCTATTATAACAATTTATTAGAAACAACGGTGTACAATGCAAATTTTCATAAGCAATTTACTCCAGATTTTCTAAAGTATTAGATTGCATGTTGCCGTTCTGTGGGATTTATAATTTCATTCAAGTGATTCAAAATGGGAATGTTTTATACATATATTTTCTTCCCTCACTAGCACAGTAATTAAAATGAATGTAGAGTAAATATTTAAAGTTGGAGTTCACTAACTTTAGAAATACATTTCAATGGTATACTTTAAAGACAGTTGCAAAGTTGTACAGAGGATTAATAGCAAACCAAATGTTTAAACAATTGCATTTACATCGGTATTGGGACTGTCCATCTATTTGAATGAGCCTTAGGATTTAGACAGCATATGCACTTTTATCAGGGCTATCTATTTGAATGAGCCTCAAGAGTGTTTTACAGTACACTGTGAGCATACCCTTTATACACTAGCTACCACTGTCTGACACTTTAAGCATCTAATCTATACTCTGGGTTCACGTTCTCAACCCTCCAGCCCATTACTGATGGGCATCTGTCTCCAGACCACTAGCCTACGTTTGCTATCATTTGATTGCCCCAAACAGTTGGACGCAGGTGTACTCACATCACTAGCGCCAATTTGAGAGACTTTACCTAATAGTTTGTTTACTTCGCTAGTATTTACAGCACTTGACTCTGTTCCGCTAATGGGGTTGTCTAGATAGCGCTCATATACCGTGATTAGGGCTGTGTACTCAGACAGCTCACTCAGCACATACTAATGTACTGTTTATTTTTATCCATGGGGTATTAGAGAGGAGTTCATTTGTCTCCAGAACATAGCCTCACTAGGCTATCCTTATACCATCGGATGCTCAGTTTTAGGATATTACTCCATATACTCCTGTAACGGGTATTCCCTCCCCCCAATCGCAGATCTGATGTGGGTGCAAGGAACATACGGTGTTACCATAGGTGTGGTGCATTACCTGTTGGCTCGCAGGAGGGCTGAGCTTCCGCCACGGGGAACCTGGGGCAATTATACTAGGGGTAACCACTTACTCAATTCAGCGCCTCCACCTGCGATGGCTCCCACCAGAGGGGGAGTGGTTCCTCGCAGGACAATACAATAATCACATACACGGGAATATATATATTAACGAGTGACTTTACTAACAAGCAATATAACATATCACGCAATACCTTTATATAACCTGTGTCCCTCTCTAGAGGAGACACCTATGGCGTCGCGCAGGACGCTTCCCCAACACCAGGTGATCCCACCCAGTGTCCCGAGAATCCCACCCAATGTCCCGCACTCTTGGAGAGAACTTGGGTGACTGCGCAGTCACAGTTACACTAAGGGGCCCGTTGGTGCACTTATGACTGTATGGTACCTGCCGAGCACTCCGGTACTCGGATCAGCAACTGGCTTCGCAAAGGGTCAGACGTGTGATGAATCCGTCTGATCCTCCAACCGAACTCCTTTGTACGCAGACCGCCAGGGCGGTCTCCCTCTGGAATAGTCTCTGCGGACCCCAATGTGGGTCCGAACCGCTTTACAGGAACCGCAGCGTCCGCTGAGTCCCTAACTAACACTTGGTACTAACGTGACAGGAACCCTAACCTAGGGCCTGTCCCTGTGGTACCGCAACCTAAAGTGGCTTTGGGGAAAACTCCTAGAGGCCTACCGGGGTTAATAACCTGCCCCACTCCCCTAACTCTTCCCAGCCTTGACTGTACTTACTAAGACCTAACGAGTCCCAGCGCCTACAGCAGCAAGCTGTAGCTCACTGGATGCTGCAGCCAACGTGCTGCGCAACAAGGTGCCTGCCTGTCAGACCTCACAGCACTAACAGCCGTGACTCTGACAAGGCAGCACTCTATACTAAGGGCAGCGTCCCTATCTTTGGCCTCCCTAAGCACTTACCCACTAAACTAGTGGGGAGTTGGGGCCTACCTGGGGTGTAGGTACCTATATGGGGCAGGAGCTACACTCGCTCCCCGCATCCTTCCTTCCCTCACAGCTCCCTGACTCCAACTCTCTGTAACCTTTCTTTCCCAGCTCCCACTAATGCAAGTGACAGGGTCCCTAACCTGAGGGCTGTCCCTGGCAACACTCACCTTACTGGGGAGCTGAGCTATCTCGGGCCCTGGGGGTGCTGGCCTAGTACAGGGAGTCCCTGACTCCTGTACCCTACCTCCTTCCCTGGGCTGCTCCGGTCTCTGTCTGCCCAACGTGCTGCAACTGACAAAAACCCTGTCTGCACACAACATTGTTGCAATTCTGCAGCATGAGAAGCTGCCAGCTCTATTGGCTTCAATGCTGCCTGTGACAAGGGTGAAAGTGCAGTCCCCAGAGGCTGCTGGGAATTGTAGTCCTTGGCAAAGCTCTTTCCTATGGGGACCGCGTGCGCGATCTTTACTGTGCAGGGGCGAAGCTCGCGCCAAAACCAAGAGGGCGGTGCCCACCGGGAGAAGTCGCCGTCCCCTTCCCCCACTGCCACAGGGGTAAGGCAGGGGGCAAAGGAAAATCAGGGGAACCGGGGGTGACCCCCTTACACTCTCCCCCTGGTGAAAATCCAACGTCTCCGCTTGGGGAACGACATTGCTCGACATATTTTTACACAATGAAAAATTACATTGAATAATCGGCACACTTATCAGATTGGCTTTAACCTCACCAAAACATGGCATATCACACCCAGTAATACCCGACGCTAGCTGAGACCATTTGTGGGGTGCCCCTAACTGATCCGGTGGGGTACCTCACTTTTGCGTCCATGAGCCTCCCCGTGGTAATCTTTCGGAGAGCACCCTCTGAGATAACAGTCACTGGTTCAGTACTACTTCCTCCCCCTGGTGGAATGAATAGCACAGTGTCTTTCAAACCGGCCTTTACCCGGTCATCCACGGCCTGGAAGCAGCAGGCCAGGCGGCCAGGACCTTTCCCGCGGTCCACTACTTAGCGAATGGGCCGCTTCTTTTTGGGCCCAAAGGAGGCAACTTCTACTAGATCCGTTGCCCCACAGTCCTTGTCCCTACCTACTTGCGAGGCTTCCACTGGGAAGCGAGAAATGAACAACGTCTCTTTTCTCAAAGTCTCTGTCTCGCCTGGCATGGGGTAAAGAGAAGATACTTTACCACTGCGGTGATTCGCGGTGGCCAACAGGTCCTCGGGGACGCTGTCAGTTCCCATCTCAGCTGTCTTGGGACCTGTCCACAACACTTCTGGGACAGTCCACTCACTGTCTTGAAACTCGGGAGCGTTGGATCCCAGTCCTGGGACCATTTGAGTCGGAGCGCACGGGCTCACACTCGGTTCACGTGTGCTGACACCTGGATGTCCAGCTACATTCTTCTGCTCCGCATGAACGGTAGTTGGAGCATTTTTCACGGTCACCTCCACCGGAGCCTGTGGGGAGCAAGGGGGTTCCTTACCACTCTGCTGGCTTGCGATGGGTTTCTCCTCATCTGGAACGATAGGCAATAGGTACTGGTCCACTCGCACCACTGGACAGCTATCTTCTAAGGGAGACACCTGCGCCAGGACGCGATGCCGAGTGGAGCCATTCGCCCTGCTGGCCAGACTTAAGGAGCTATCGTGCTCCACGGTCACCGGGAGGCTCACACCCAACACCCCTGGGGCAGTCAACTCACCCTTGTCGTCATTAGCAGGTACTGATCCCAAGCTGGGGATCGATTGTACCATTGGAGTAGGCTGGACTGGCCATTGTAGGGCACACGGGCCCATATCACCTGAATACACTGTAACTGAAGTAGGTGATTCTTTGGCCCCAACTTCACTGGTGTGGTCCGCCGGCTGGCGCATCACCACGAGTGGCTGGAGGCTGAATTCACTGAAAGAAGATGGGGGTACAGACACCTTACACTGTGATTCCTCTGTCTCCCTGCTGGGGTGGTTCACCGGTAGGCGCATCGCCACCGATGGTTCGTCCTTTTCCGTAGCTGGCTGGGCCTCAATCCTTCCCTCTTGGTTGCAACGGGGGACTAGGGCAGCCTTGTCTGTCAGCTCCTCCACCTCTGTGGTTGAGGTAGAGCAAGTAACAGCATCTTCATCTCTGGGTTCTGCCATTAGAGATTCCTGCTTGGGATCTGGGACTGTAGACTGCAGCAGCACAGGCTTTAGAAACTGTGCCCCGCAGCCGGCACACTTGGGGCCCCAGGTCTGTTTGCCACCTGGAAAGTCACACTGATTACAAACACATCGTATACACCCCTCGTCCTCCACCACGGCCACCCGATATTCTATTGGTAGCCTAAATGGTTAAAGTCCATACCACCAGATAGACTCAAGTCCTTTTGTAGGCACGGGCACACCAGAAAGGATATTTTCCCTCCTTTAGACCGCCATGCTCCATATAAATGAGGGTGTATTTCTCTGCATTCTGTACTGTTTTTAATGGGAACAGCAGTTGTTGATGGCTGCTCACTTTGCTTGCTCCCCCTGGTGGAATGTAAAGGAGGGGCTCGCTCTATCACTGAGTCACTCACATTGCGGGGGCGGAGCTCTGGTTTTCCCGCCAGTCCTGGACGGATTTCTGCAACACAATTTGGTGCAGGCTTGCAGTCAGCAGCACATGTGCTCTCCTGCTTTGGCGGGAGACGCCATTTTAGGTGTGACTCCCTTGATGAGGGAGCCTCCATTTTGATCACAGTTCTGGTAATCTCACTAAGGCTCTCTGAGTATGCAAGAGGGTAGCCTTCTGGTGGGGCCTCTGGGAAATGCAAGGTCAGAGGGACATTTTCCCAGCATATTTCCTGATCCGTTACTAGCCATAGTCTACAACACTGGTCAGTGGGGTCGTACCGGTGCTCTATCCTCTTCCACCCTTGGTCTATGCCCAGGAGTCTCCCTAGGGCCTCACAAATTTCCCTCAACTTCACGGCACTACTGGGAACATCCCCTACTACTAGCACATGTCGCGGGGATACTTCTGTCCTCTTGGTTCGTTCGTGGGCCTCATGGCTTGCAGGCCCAAACATGGTGAAAAATCTAAATTGGCCAATTTGGAAAAAATGAAAACAGGGCACCCCAGGTCTATCTCAGCAGCGCCTCCAAATGTAACGGGTATTCCCTCCCCCCAATCGCAGATCTGATGTGGGTGCAAGGAACATACGGTGTTACCATAGGTTTGGTGCATTACCTGTTGGCTCGCAGGAGGGCTGAGCTTCTGCCACGGGGAACATGGTGCAATTATACTAGGGGTAACCACTTACTCAATTCAGCGCCTCCACCTGCGATGGCTCCCACCAGAGGGGAGTGGTTCCTCGCAGGACAATACAATAATCACATACACGGGAATATATATATTAATGAGTGACTTTACTAACAAGCAATATAACATATCACGCAATACCTTTATATAACCTGTGTCCCTCTCTAGAGGAGACATCTACGGCATCGTGCAGGACGCTTCCCCAACACCAGGTGATCCCACCCAGTGTCCCGAGAATCCCACCCAATGTCCCGCACTCTTGGAGAGAACTTGGGTGACTGCGCAGTCACAGTTACACTAAGGGGCCCGTTGGTACACTTATGACTGTATGGTACCTGCCGAGCACTCCAGTACTCGGATCAGCAACTGGCTTCGCAAAGGGTCAGACGTGTGATGAATCCGTCTGATCCTCCAACCGAACTCCTTTGTACGCAGACCGCCAGGGCGGTCTCCCTCTGGAATAGTCTCTGCGGACCCCAACGTGGGTCCGAACCGCTTTACAGGAACCGCAGCGTCCGCTGAGTCCCTAACTAACACTTGGTACTAACGTGACAGGAACCCTAACCTAGGGCCTGTCCCTGTGGTACCGCAACCTAAAGTGGCTTTGGGGAAAACTCCTAGAGGCCTACCGGGGTTAATAACCTGCCCCACTCCCCTAACTCTTCCCAGCCTTGACTGTACTTACTAAGACCTAACGAGTCCCAGCGCCTACAGCAGCAAGCTGTAGCTCACTGGATGCTGCAGCCAACGTGCTGCGCAACAAGGTGCCTGCCTGTCAGACCTCACAGCACTAACAGCCGTGACTCTGACAAGGCAGCACTCTATACTAAGGGCAGCGTCCCTATCTTGGGCCTCCCTAAGCACTTACCCACTAAACTAGTGGGGAGTTGGGGCCTACCTGGGGTGTAGGTACCTATATGGGGCAGGAGCTGCACTCGCTGCCCGCACCCTTCCTTCCCTCACAGCTCCCTGACTCCAACTCTCTGTAACCTTTCTTTCCCAGCTCCCACTAATGCAAGTGACAGGGTCCCTAACCTGAGGGCTGTCCCTGGCAACATTCACCTTACTGGGGAGCTGAGCTATCTCGGGCCCTGGGGGTGCTGGCCTAGTACAGGGAGTCCCTGACTCCTGTACCCTACCTCCTTCCCTGGGCTGCTCCGGTCTCTGTCTGCCCAACGTGCTGCAACTGATAAAAACCCTGTCTGCACACAACATTGTTGCAATTCTGCAGCATGAGAAGCTGCCAGCTCTATTGGCTTCAATGCTGCCTGTGACAAGGGTGAAAGTGCAGTCCCCAGAGGCTGCTGGGAATTGTAGTCCTTGGCAAAGCTCTTTCCTATGGGGACCGCGTGCGCGATCTTTACTGCGCAGGGGCGAAGCTCGCGCCAAAACCAAGAGGGCGGTGCCCGCCGGGAGAAGTCGCCGTCCCCTTCCCCCACTGCCACAGGGGTAAGGCAGGGGGCAAAGGAAAATCAGGGGAACCGGGGGTGACCCCCTTACACTCTCCCCCTGGTGAAAATCCAACGTCTCCGCTTGGGGAACGACATTGCTCGACATATTTTTACACAATGAAAAATTACATTGAATAATCGGCACACTTATCAGATTGGCTTTAACCTCACCAAAACATGGCATATCACACCCAGTAATACCCGACGCTAGCTGAGACCATTTGTGGGGTGCCCTTAACTGATCCGGTGGGGGTACCTCACTTTTGCGTCCATGAGCCTCCCCGTGGTACATCTTTCGGAGAGCACCCTCTGGGATAACAGTCACTGGTTCAGTACTACTTCCTCCCCCTGGTGGAAGGAATAGCACAGTGTCTTTCAAACCGGCCTTTACCCGGTCATCCACGGCCTGGAAGCAGCAGGCCAGGCGGCCAGGACCTTTCCCGCGGTCCACTACTTGGCGAATGGGCCGCTTCTTTTTGGGCCCAAAGGAGGCAGCATCTACTAGATCCTTTGCCCCACAGTCCTTGTCCCTACCTACTTGCGAGGCTTCCACTGGGAAGCGAGAAATGAACAACGTCTCTTTTCTCAAAGTCTCTGTCTCGCCTGGCAGGGGGTAAAGAGTAGATACTTTACCACTGCGGTGATTCGCGGTGGCCAACAGGTCCTCGGGGATGCTGTCAGTTCCCATCTCAGCTGTCTTGGGACCTGTCCACAACACTTCTGGGACAGTCCACTCACTGTCTTGAAACTCGGGAGCGTTGGATCCCAGTCCTGGGACCATTTGAGTCGGAGCGCACGGGCTCACACTCGGTTCACGTGTGCTGACACCTGGATGTCCAGCTACATTCTTCTGCTCCGCATGAACGGTAGTTGGAGCATTTTTCACGGTCACCTCCACCGGAGCCTGTGGGGAGCAAGGGGGTTCCTTACCACTCTGCTGGCTTGCGATGGGTTTCTCCTCATCTGGAACGATAGGCAATAGGTACTGGTCCACTCGCACCACTGGACAGCTATCTTCTAAGGGAGACACCTGCGCCAGGACGCGATGCCGAGTGGAGCCATTCGCCCTGCTGGCCAGACTTAAGGAGCTATCGTGCTCCACGGTCACCGGGAGGCTCACACCCAACACCCCTGGGGCAGTCAACTCACCCTTGTCATCATTAGCAGTTACTGATCCCAAGCTGGGGATCGATTGTACCATTGGAGTAGGCTGGACTGGCCATTGTAGGGCACACGGGCCCATATCACCTGAATACACTGTAACTGAAGTAGGTGATTCTTTGGCCCCAACTTCACTGGTGTGGTCCGCCGGCTGGCGCATCACCACGAGTGGCTGGAGGCTGAATTCACTGAAAGAAGATGGGGGTACAGACACCTTACACTGTGATTCCTCTGTCTCCCTGCTGGGGTGGTTCACCGGTAGGCGCATCGCCACCGATGGTTCGTCCTTTTCCGTAGCTGGCTGGGCCTCAATCCTTCCCTCTTGGTTGCAACGGGGGACTAGGGCAGCCTTGTCTGTCAGCTCCTCCACCTCCGTGGTTGAGGTAGAGCAAGTAACAGCATCTTCATCTCTGGGTTCTGCCATCTGAGATTCCTGCTTGGGATCTGGGACTGTAGACTGCAGCAGCACAGGCTTTAGAAACTGTGCCCCGCAGCCGGCACACTTGGGGCCCCAGGTCTGTTTGCCACCTGGAAAGTCACACTGATTACAAACACATCGTATACACTCCTCCTCCTCCACCACGGCCACCCGATATTCTATTGGTAGCCTAAATGGTTAAAGTCCATACCACCAGATAGACTCAAGTCCTTTTGTAGGCACGGGCACACCAGAAAGGATATTTTCCCTCCTTTAGACCGCCATGCTCCATATAAATGAGGGTGTATTTCTCTGCATTCTGTACTGTTTTTAATGGGAACAGCAGTTGTTGATGGCTGCTCACTTTGCTTGCTCCCCCTGGTGGAATGTAAAGGAGGGGCTCGCTCTATCACTGAGTCACTCACATTGCGGGGGCGGAGCTCTGGTTTTCCCGCCAGTCCTGGACGGATTTCTGCAACACAATTTGGTGCAGGCTTGCAGTCAGCAGCACATGTGCTCTCCTGCTTTGGCGGGAGACGCCATTTTAGGTGTGACTCCCTTGATGAGGGAGCCTCCATTTTGATCACAGTTCTGGTAATCTCACTAAGGCTCTCTGAGTATGCAAGAGGGTAGCCTTCTGGTGGGGCCTCTGGGAAATGCAAGGTCAGAGGGACATTTTCCCGGCATATTTCCTGATCCGTTACTAGCCATAGTCTACAACACTGGTCAGTGGGGTCGTACCGGTGCTCTATCCTCTTCCACCCTTGGTCTATGCCCAGGAGTCTCCCTAGGGCCTCACAAATTTCCCTCAACTTCACGGCACTACTGGGAACATCCCCTACTACTAGCACATGTCGCGGGGATACTTCTGTCCTCTTGGTTCGTTCGTGGGCCTCATGGCTTGCAGGCCCAAACATGGTGAAAAATCTAAATTGGCCAATTTGGAAAAAATGAAAACAGGGCACCCCAGGTCTATCTCAGCAGCGCCTCCAAATGTAACGGGTATTCCCTCCCCCCAATCGCAGATCTGATGTGGGTGCAAGGAACATACGGTGTTACCATAGGTGTGGTGCATTACCTGTTGGCTCGCAGGAGGGCTGAGCTTCTGCCACGGGGAACCTGGGGCAATTATACTAGGGGTAACCACTTACTCAATTCAGCGCCTCCACCTGCGATGGCTCCCACCAGAGGGGGAGTGGTTCCTCGCAGGACAATACAATAATCACATACACGGGAATATATATATTAACGAGTGACTTTACTAACAAGCAATATAACATATCACGCAATACCTTTATATAACCTGTGTCCCTCTCTAGAGGAGACACCTACGGCGTCGCGCAGGACGCTTCCCCAACACCAGGTGATCCCACCCAGTGTCCCGAGAATCCCACCCAATGTCCCGCACTCTTGGAGAGAACGTGGGTGACTGCGCAGTCACAGTTACACTAAGGGGCCCGTTGGTGCACTTATGACTGTATGGTACCTGCCGAGCACTCCGGTACTCGGATCAGCAACTGGCTTCGCAAAGGGTCAGACGTGTGATGAATCCGTCTGATCCTCCAACCGAACTCCTTTGTACGCAGACCGCCAGGGTGGTCTCCCTCTGGAATAGTCTCTGCGGACCCCAACGTGGGTCCGAACTGCTTTACAGGAACCGCAGCGTCCGCTGAGTCCCTAACTAACACTTGGTACTAACGTGACAGGAACCCTAACCTAGGGCCTGTCCCTGTGGTACCGCAACCTAAAGTGGCTTTGGGGAAAATTCCTAGAGGCCTACCGGGGTTAATAACCTGCCCCACTCCCCTAACTCTTCCCAGCCTTGACTGTACTTACTAAGACCTAACGAGTCCCAGCGCCTACAGCAGCAAGCTGTAGCTCACTGGATGCTGCAGCCAACGTGCTGCGCAACAAGGTGCCTGCCTGTCAGACCTCACAGCACTAACAGCCGTGACTCTGACAAGGCAGCACTCTATACTAAGGGCAGGGTCCCTATCTTGGGCCTCCCTAAGCACTTACCCACTAAACTAGTGGGGAGTTGGGGCCTACCTGGGGTGTAGGTACCTATATGGGGCAGGAGCTGCACTCGCTCCCCACACCCTTCATTTCTTCACAGCTCCCTGACTCCAACTCTCTGTAACCTTTCTTTCCCAGCTCCCACTAATGCAAGTGACAGGGTCCCTAACCTGAGGGCTGTCCCTGGCAACATTCACCTTACTGGGGAGCTGAGCTATCTCGGGCCCTGGGGGTGCTGGCCTAGTACAGGGAGTCCCTGACTCCTGTACCCTACCTCCTTCCCTGGGCTGCTCCGGTCTCTGTCTGCCCAACGTGCTGCAACTGATAAAAACCCTGTCTGCACACAACATTGTTGCAACTCTGCAGCATGAGAAGCTGCCAGCTCTATTGGCTTCAATGCTGCCTGTGACAGGGTGAAAGTGCAGTCCCCAGAGGCTGCTGGGAATTGCAGTCCTTGGCAAAGCTCTTTCCTATGGGGACCGCGTGCGCGATCTTTACTGCGCAGGGGCGAAGCTAGCGCCAAAACCAAGAGGGCGGTGCCCGCCGGGAGAAGTCGCAGTCCCCTTCCCCCACTGCCACAGGGGTAAGCCAGGGGGCAAAGGAAAATCAGGGGAACCGGGGGTGACCCCCTTACACTCCTAATAGAGCATTTGATTGAGAGCACTCTTACAGTTCTTATACATTGACCATAGTCACTTTATATTGTTGTTCTTTTTTTTTTTAAAGCCCTTTATTTTATATTCATTTGGACAATAAAATTATTTTAAATCATTCATTTACCATCAGTGGTGTTAGAGTGCTTGGAACTAGGTTCCCTTTTCTAGTGTTTAAACAAGAACAAACAATTATTATTAAAAATTCTACTCACTTTACAATCAGCATATGAAAGCAAGCAAACATGCTCAAAAGACTAACAAAGTTCAAAAACTAGAGTTATATTAAATTGCCCCATATTTGTTTTCCAGGATGTTTGAAAGTACAGTATTTTTCATGCAACAACACAGCTAAAAGTATTGTTTATCACATAGCACAGATGTTGGCAGCTTTTACCAATAAGCAGTTTGTTTCCCTGAATAATTACTTGGACAGCATGTTCAATTATCTCTGCATCGAGGGAAAATAAATGTAATTTATTGTATGCATGTATGCATCTTCATAATATCCAGTGGGTATCCATTATAAAATATAATTGGATCATTTTTTATGTTTAGCCATGAAATGTAACCTTCATCTTGAGTTGTTTTTCATGGAAACAAATATTTAACTCAACAGGCAAACAAGGGTGCATTTTAAATGTACACGTATCAATGATATGCACCATATTTAATGTATAAAACAAATTATGCCACACTGTTACTTCATATGCACTTTGGGTGATTTTGGTTAAAAGGTAACATTGTATTAAGCTTGTCCTTCAAATATTGTATAGAAAAATAATCTTAATACAAAGAAATTTACATTTTGAAAAGCATTTGAAACAGCAGGATAAATAGCGTTCATTTTAGTAATTCAAAACCATTGTTAACATCCAAAAATGTACTAATATATTATTTAAAAAATATATATAAATCAATCAAGCTGCCTCTATGGAACATGTACGGGCATATACAAACAACTAATCCGAGAATAGCACAGCTACAGTGTAAGTGTAATCAATACAATTCAGAAGCATATGGAAGTAGGCATATATCTATGATGCATGTATTCTCAGAGCATATAATTTTCTTTGATAGAGGGTTTATGTCACATCACAATGAAAATAATAAAAACTGTGCGCAAATTGTACAATTTACTTGCATGCTTAGTACAATCAGTCACTAATAACTATGAATAGATTACAGTATGTGAAGGAAGAAAATGCATTCTAGTTTAAAATGCTAAATCTATTGTGTCAGAAGCATATTTATTTATTAGAAATAAAAAAATGCAGAAATAAAGTAAATATATATATATATATATATATATATATATATATATATATATATATTATTTATTTATATATATATATATATATATATATATATATATATATATATATATATATATATATATATCAGAAAACACAAAGTATACCGCATCAACACAATTAGTAGCTGCTGCCCAAAAAACTGTCCTAAGTATATGATAAAATATCAAAAGGCAGTGGTGCTCAAGGATAGATTATGTATAACGCAACAAAAAAGTATCCTTATAATGAAGCACACAGGCATGCCAAACTGTGATAAATGTAACAAATGTATTAGTACAAAGATAAAAACAGGGGGAGAAACATAAAAGAGAAGGGGGACTCACAACTGACAATACAAATATACCATGAGGACAAAGTCACATTAATTGGTCAAAATGACCACCAGTGAATAAATAACTGTGTACTAAAGATAGAAGTATGCCTGTAGTATAACTCTAGGTTGCATATGTGCAAAATTGCCTAGAGTATTATCAAGGATCCAGTATAAAAGCATGTATCACACTGATGTTAAATTCAGATACATCACCAGAGTCTGTGTGGTTGGTATGATCAAATAACGAATTGCCAAAGCCTCCTGTAATGGAAACAGTCAGGGGTCCCCCTCCACAGACTCCCACTCCAACGCGTTTCGACAAACGGTCTTCTTCAGGGAGTGGAGTTGTGGAGAGTGAGCAGAATATTGATAATAGAGTCAGGGGATGTGGGATTCAAATTTCGCGCCAAAATTTGGTATGGAACAGCTGAGGGGCATGATAGAAATGAGGGGGGAGATGATCGCAATAATGCGACTGACGTCATAACGTGTGACGTCATCACGTATGAGCGTCATGACGTCAGTATCCTCCGATGTCACGATTCAGAGACATACAAAGACTACAGCTGCTATAGTAACTGTGATGTTGCCCAGAAGGTGACATTAATAGAAGTGGTAACTTAATTATAGTTACAGTGGCTCCATAGTTGGAAGCAAAGAATTGGGGCACGTCCAATCGATCGCGCAGTAACGTCACAGCATGTGACATCATTACGCAATAAACATGAAATACATAGATGAAGAAACCCCCGAGATATGCCCACAGATATCTGCTCCTGCTCAAATTAAAAAAAAACACATAAAGGAGGTACCATTGGCCACTAATTTACCAGAATACAGAGAGTGCACAGAATATCATAGAACTATTGTAAACATAAACACATATAATTAAAGGCACTTAAACCCCTCATAGTTAGATAAAGTACTGCATGATCAAAAGACATAGGGCACATTGTCCAAAATTTCATCTAATAAGGTGTTCTAAAAAATAAAAAGTTTTTTCTTCTTCCAATGTGTTATTTCTCCTCTTCATATCCTGGGTAGGGCAAAGTAGAAGAGATGTGATGCATTCTGGTTCTACTGGGAGTTGGATTTCCTTGGCAGTGCTATCCATCATCCACCTCTACCTTGCTATATCCTGGGTAGGGACAAAAATAATAGCCAAATAGGATGTTTTAGGGCAAGATTCTTATCGACATCACTGTCCATAATCCACATCAAAGATGGTGAACTCCAGGGTTGGTAAACTGTATAGACATCCTGAAGTACGATCTTATAGGGTGATCTCAGACCCGAAGTCGCGTGGTAGGTTACCCAGAAAGAGATGCTGGTCCAGGATATATATCACAGAAGAGGAGTAGAAAGAAAAAAGAAAGCCATATATTAGAGCATCCTAGATAGTTATAAATTAAACTGGGGAACAGAATATTTAAAGGAACATGGCAAAGCCAAAATAATCATTGACCCCCCGTGGCATTATGGTGCCCAACTGAACGATCCATCTACACTCCCTTCTCAACAGGGCCCTCTCCAAGTCACCACCACGGATACCCAGAGAGACCCTGTCGAACGCAAATGCAGTTAGAAGCGCACAGTCAGACCCATGATGCTGCAAAAAATGCCGGGCCACCGATGTAATCTTTTTAAAAGAGTCCAGGTCACGTCTCGCATTTTTGATGTATGTGTGTGCTCAAGCACACGAAAGCATACCTCCCTTGTGCTCTGTAACGAATTGGGGGACTCGCAGTTCCAAGCGTGTCCCCGTCACCCCTGATGCCACAGTGCCTTGTTCCTCCACTCCCTTACATTCCCAAACTCTACCTTCCTTTCTCAGCCATTCCTCCACGGCTCGATCCTCACGCCCAGGCTCACACTCAGCGCATGCGCGTGGTTCCCTCACCAAGCGCGCACGTTCACAATCGTGGGTTCCCCATCATGGCTCACGCGCTCCTCGGCGTGCCTCTGTCACTCCTGTCCATTCCCTAACTGGTTCCTCCGTTCCTCCTTCCCCTCTGCCTTCTCTCCCATGCGCCACCTCTGCTGGTCTTCCCCCACACTCTGGTGTGGTGCGCGAGCATAGCAGGGTTACAGAGGGCGCGCGCACCCGCGCTGCTTACTTACCACCCCCACGCTCTAGCTCCACCCCCGTCGGTTGCAGGCTATTACCCTTGATTACCTCCCTGTTTCCTCCCCTGCTCTCACTTACCTATCCCTGCAAATACCCACTCAAACCTATCCTCCTCCCTGCATCCCTATTGGCCCTCCTTCTCAAATATCCCCACTCTGTCCTCTCACTTATTGCTCTGCATAGCTTTCCTGTAGCTCCTGTGTGTGCAGTGTCTATGCCTAGCTCCCTTGTCTGTTTCAGACCTGGTTCCTGTCCCTATCCCTGTTTGGATTCCTTTGGCTTGAACTTGAACTCTGCTTTGGCCTTGACTACACTGCTCTCTCCTGCCCTTGAACCCTGGCTTTCGGACATCACTACACTGCTCTTTCTAACCCCTGAACTCTGGCACTTGGACATTACCCTCTGACCTCTGGCACAGTGGACTCAGCAAGTATTACGTTAACCCTTACTCACCAGGCCCGGCAACACAACTACCACACTCTGGGCACGCCCTCAAAGCTGTGGGTGCGTGTTATACCCTTACCCACCTCAGTACTGGGGACTGGCCAGGTCTGCGGGCATACAGGCGTTACATGGTCATGCCCACATAGACAAAACCACAAGGGCAGGAGAGGTGATAAATCACTCCTTTGCTCTTGCAATTGAGAAATGATAACACTTTATACTGCTGCGACACACTTTATTCGAGCAAATAACCAGTTTGTACCTGGCAGATACCTGGAATGCGCCGCTCCTCACCTCTGACAAGCCGCGTTGCGCTTGCCTTCCCAGCCACGGTTCATGCCTGGCTGACGGGCGGCTGATCTGTTAAATGATAATGATCAGGATTTTATAGGCTGCAATGCTTCGCGTGTCCACCAGATGGCATAAATTCATGAATTGTAATGCAGTATAAATATACAGTACTGTATATACACAGTATATATATATATATATATATATATATATATATATATATATACTGTATAACAACAACCCCTATAACCCCTAACATACAGTACTGTACACATACAGTACTCTATATGCACATACACAAATTATACTATGGGCCGGCGGGGGCGAGATGTGTTTGCAGCAGAGAGAGATCCGCTGCTCTCTTTCTGCGCAAACATCGGCACATTAAAAATTAAAATTTAAAAAAATTATTTTAAATACATTTTTATTTATAGTATAGATGTGCAGGGGGTCTCGGGAGCTGAACCGCACTGGTTTCAGGTCCGGGGACCCCCTGCTTCCCGAGATACAGACCCCTTTATGAGGTGCCGGTATCCCTCTGCATTTAAAAGTCCCAATCACGTGATCGCGGCCTGTTAAACCAAGCAGAGGGATACCGGCACCCCCAAAAGGGGCCTGTATCTCGGGGGGCAGGGGGTCCCCGGACCTGAAACCAAAATGTTTCTGCTCCGGAGACCCTCTGCACATGTACAGTATGAATAAAACACATATATAAATAAACACTCGTTCTTTACCTTAGCGCTTATGCGCTATAGTAAAGAAGCAGCATTTCTGTATTTTTAATAATATTGTACAGTGAGCAGGGGGTTCCCTGAGCCAGAAATCTAAACTCAGGGGGCCCGCTGCTCCTGCACAATATTATTAAAAGTACAGAAATGCTGCTTCATTACCATAGCGTATTGCCGCTAAGGTAATGAAGGGGTTAAGGCATAATAAACAATTAATACATTCAATACATATTTTTAATGTCTGTGTTAAACCTCCCTGCCTTCACTGTAATCTATGTAAAAACTCCTCCCCCTATTCTCTCTTTTAAACCTCCCTGCCTTCTCTCTAATCTATGTAAAAACCCCTCCCCCTATGCCCCTATTGTGTGCGTTAAGCTTCCCTGCAATCTATGTAAAAAAAAACCTCCCCCTATTGTGTGTTAAATCTCCCTGGCCTGTGTTTCTGAGTGCAGTGTACTGTATGTAAATGTGGGGAGGGGGATCCAGTGTAAATAACCACACCCACCCCCGCTACCCACAATAAAAAAAAATCACACACAGCATCCCCGCAATACATAAATAAATCTAAATAAATCTAAATAAATAAATAAATACAAATAAATACATTTGAAATACATTTTTATTCATAGTGTACATGTGCAGGGGGTCTCCGGAGCTGAACCGCGTTGGTTTCAGGTCGGGGGACCCCCTGCTCCCCGAGATACAGACCCGTTTATGAGGTGCCGGTATCCCTCTGCTTGGTTTAAAGGTCCCGATCACGTGACCGCTGCCTCTTAAACCAAGCAGAGGGATACTGGCACCCCCAAAAGGGGCCTGTATCTCGGGGGGCAGGGGGTCCCCGGACCTGAAACCAAAACGTTTCTGCTCCAGAGACCCTCTGCACATATACACTGTGAATAAAACACACACATCATTAAAGAATCATTCTTTACCTTAGCGGCTATGTGCTATGGTAAAGAAGCAGCATTTCTGTATTTTTAATAATATTGTACAGTGAGCAGGGGGTTCCCTGAGCCAGAAATTAATACTCAGGGGACCCTCTGCTCCTGCTCAATATTATTAAAAATACAGAAATGCTGCTTCATTACCATAGCGTATAGCCGCTAAGGTAATGAAGGGGTTAAGGCATGATAACAATAAATACATTCAATACACTACCCACTACCCATGGCAACCTCCGCTGCTGCTGCTGTAAAACAGAGAAAAAAATTAACACTTTCAATGTAATGTCCCCTAACCCCTTAATCACCATAGCGGTTATTAACCGCTACAGTCATGAAGGGGTTAACCCACCCTCACCCACCACTCGGGATGCCTACATACCCTACCACACTAGCCCCCCCCCGTGAGGCCGAACCACCCTCACCCAGTACCCACAAGGGAGGCCTACCCACATACCGATGGGGAAACACCCCCCCCCCACCCCCAGTACCCACAATAAAAACAGTACAGTGACCCACAATAAACAGCATTCTATTTATTAAATACATTACCCACCCCCTGAGCCCCCCCATAAATACATGATTTATTCTTTTACATACAGGGTTCATAACGCAGCCCCACGCGAGTCCCCGGTGGGCTGGCGGGGCACCTGGACAGACCTACAGTTTACCAGCAGCCCTTTTTACACAGGTTCTTGAGGCCTGCTGGTGGATCCCGCCAGCACCATGGCCCCCAGGTGGTCTCCTTGGGCACCGTGGGCCACAATTGGGTCCCCATGGTAGGCCCGCGGATGTCTGGGAGCCCCGGGTCAGACCCACAGGTGTCTGCGGGGCCTCGGGTGGTTCCCATGGGGGTCTGGGGAACTCACGGGTGCTCACTACGGTTTCGCGGTGCCCCCACACAAGTGGGACCACACATCATCATCCCCGCACCTACGGGTCGGCGGTGCCCCCACAGAAGTGGGACCACACATCGTCATCGCCGCAGACTACGGGTCGGCGTTGCCCCCACAGAAGTGGGACCACACATCGTCATCCCCGCATGTGTCACCCGTGGAAAAACCAGCCTACTACCCTTGGGATACCCAAGGATACCCACAGGTGGTCTATAGAGGTCCCACGCAGAACCACGGAACCAACCCTGAATGTAAAAAAAAATAAACCTGGCCTATACATTCAATACATGCACACACCCCCCCCCCCCAACACCTACAGTACAATTATGTGCAAAATAACTATTATCCAGATATGGATAATAGATTATGTGCCCATTATTAAAAACATTAACTAGCATATTCAAATTAATAAAGTACTACTGACCTCATCAATACGAAGTGTCCGTCGCCAGCACCTTCCTTCTCTTGCCCACACAAGACATAGCCAATACCAAGCCAATACATTGCAAGTACATTCAGATATCAATTAACCCCTTAAACACCTTATCGGATAATAACCGCAAAGGTAATTAAGGGGTTAAGCCACATTGGCCCGATACCCACCCTTCACCCATGAATTTGTACTGTGGCTTCATCATGCAACTATATATATATGCTGTATATATATACAGAGAGACAGAGAGAAAGAGAGAGAGAGAGAGATATACAGTATATATATATACACACGTTATATACACACCCATGATAAACCAATATACAGTACAAATAAATGTAGAAGGGTTATCAAAACCATACTGTCCTACAACCAAACACTTCTCCATACATACACACTAAATTAAAATCAATTTCCTTTAATATTCATAACTGATCTCTCAATCTAAATCATCACTAAACCTCTGAAAAGCCATTTAAACAACTTACATTCCAATATAAATGATGCCTAAATATCTATGCACCATATACATTCTGCAAATTAATCAACCAAGTAAACAAAAATCAATTAGCAATCATTATTTACATCCCTAAACAATTCACACTACATCCCGAACAATGAAACCATTAACAAATACACGCCTAGAGCAGAACAATTAAGCCTTTGAAAAAATATAAGTACCGACAAAAATACAACCTTTACAACCAAGCCTATCCCTGACCTTCCTCAAACACACAATACAATATCAAGGAATACATCTATCTAATTTTAAAATACTTTAAACTCACAATAAAGCATACTGCTGCGGCACAGTTTATTCGAGCATTTGCCCGTTCTGTGCCGCAGCAGTAGCCTGGCGCGCGCCCGAGTGTGACGGGCGCGCGCCGAAGCAGCGGAAGAGCGCCCTCCGATCGGGGCGCTCTCCCTACCGCTGCCGGGTCCGCCGGGTCCCCCGGAACCCCCTGCCGCTGTCCCGCGATCGCGGGACACCAGGGCTCCCTCGGGGAGCCCCTGGACACGCGTGCAGGGGGCGCACGCTCCCGATGACGCGTGACCGCGCGTCTATGACGCGCGGCACGCCGAGGGGCGGCCACTAGCAAGCCGGGAGATTTCCCGGCTTGCGGTACCGACCACACTTCAATAAAGTGTGTCGGTAGTGTAGCAGCATACACAAAATAATTTAAAACACATCTAATCCAGCTTTTAAAACATCATCATTTCTTACCCTGAATGTATACTGTATACAGTATCTCTCTAGACATATATACATGCATACATACAGTGGCAAGAAATGATATACCACAAAAAAAAAAAAAATACACAAGTTAAAAAACCTTTTGAAAAAATTAACAAGTTAAATAAAATACATTTCTTTAGTTAACTTACCATTACTTGCCCCCACCGATTCCCGTTGCGCAGCTTACTCACGAACCAATCCACGAACAGGAACCCATAAAATAATAAACCAGAAAAAAAATAAACTTTAAACTAAAAATCCAAAACAATCCACGGGTCTTCTACAGTATTTGTAATCCATCTTCATCTGTGTTCTTCTTTCTTCTATCTCCTTCCAGCGGGGCGGGACGGGGGTCTTCTTTCCATCTTCGGCCACACCCTGGTCTTTCTTCTTCCCCGGAGGTCCTTCCTCCGCGGCGCCTGGCTTCAAAATGAGACGACATAGGCTTTTAAAGGCCTATGACGTCACATTTTGCGTCATGGTTCCCACGGTCCGGATTGGGCCGTGAAAACCATGTGTTTTGGCCGACAAAAATTAAAATAATGACGTCATCTTAAAGGCAATGAAAGCACAGCCAATCAGAATGGCTTTGCTTCAAATGCCTTTAATGTGACGTCATTAAAAGACACATGGCCGTGTACACATGGTACTAGAGCCAATCAGAGCGTGGGAACTTTATCCCTACTCTGATTGGCTCTGGTATACCATGTGTCAGGGGCTTGGGGGAGAAAGGATGTGACGTCAATGAAAACCTGTCACATGGTACGGTAGCCAATCAGAGCGTGGGAACTCCATCCCTACTCTGATTGGCTACCGTACCACGTGACAGGTTTTCATTGACGTCACATCCTTTCTCCCCCAAGCCCCTGACACATGGTATACCAGAGCCAATCAGAGAAGGGATAAAGTTCCCACGCTCTGATTGACTCTAGTACCATGTGTGCACGGCCATGTGTCTTTTAATGACGTCACCTTAAAGGCATTTAAAGCAAAGCCATTCTGATTGGCTGTGCTTTCATTGCCTTTAAGATGACGTCATCATTTTAATTTTTGTCGGCCAAAACACATGGTTTTCACGGCCCAATCAGGACCGTGGGAACCATGGCGCAAAATGTGACGTCATAGGCCTTTAAAAGCCTATGTCGTCTCATTTTGAAGCCAGGCGCCACGGAGGAAGGACCTCCGGGGAAGAAGGAAGACCAGGGTGTGGCCGAAGATGGAAAGAAGACCCCCGCCCCGCTGGAAGGAGATAGAAGAAAGAAGAACACAGATGAAGAGGGATTACAAATAGAAGACCCTTGGATTGTTTTGGATTTTTAGTTTAAAGTTTATTTTTTTTCTGGTTTATTATTTTATGGGTTCCTGTTCGTGGATTGGTTCGTGAGTAAGCTGTGCAACGGGAATCGGTGGGGGCAAGTAATGGTAAGTTAACTAAAGAAATGTATTTTATTTAACTTGTTAATTTTTTCAAAAGGTTTTTTAACGTGTATTTTTTTTTTGTGGTATATCATTTCTTGCCACTGTATGTATGTATGTATATATGTCTAGAGAGATACTGTATACAGTATACATTCAGGGTAAGAAATGATGATGTTTTAAAAGCTGGATTAGATGTGTTTTAAATTATTTTGTGTATGCTGCTATGCTTTATTGTGAGTTTAAAGTATTTTAAAATTAGATAGATGTATTCCTTGGTATAGTATTGTGTGTTTGAGGAAGGTCAGGGATAGGCTTGGTTGTAAAGGTTGTATTTTTGTCGGTACTTATATTTTTTCAAAGGCTTAATTGTTCTGCTCTAGGCGTGAATTTGTTAATGGTTTCATTGTTCGGGATGTAGTGTGAATTGTTTAGGGATGTAAATAATGATTGCTAATTGATTTTTGTTTACTTGGTTGATTAATTTGCAGAATGTATATGGTGCTTAGATATTTAGGCATCATTTATATTGGAATGTAAGTTGTTTAAATGGCTTTTCAGAGGTTTAGTGATGATTTAGATTGAGAGATCAGTTATGAATATTAAAGGAAATTGATTTTAATTTAGTGTGTATGTATGGAGAAGTGTTTGGTTGTAGGACAGTATGGTTTTGATAACCCTTCTACATTTATTTGTACTGTATATTGGTTTATCATGGGTGTGTATATAACGTGTATATATATATACTGTATATTTCTCTCTCTCTCTCTCTCTTTCTCTCTGTCTCTCTGTATATATATACAGTATATATATATAGTTGCATGATGAAGCCACAGTACAAATTCATGGGTGAAGGGTGGGTATCGGGCCAATGTGGCTTAACCCCTTAATTACCTTTGCGGTTATTATCCGATAAGGTGTTTAAGGGGTTAATTGATATCTGAATGTACTTGCAATGTATTGGCTTGGTATTGGCTATGTCTTGTGTGGGCAAGAGAAGGAAGGCGCTGGCGACGGACACTTCGTTTTGATGAGGTCAGTAGTACTTTATTAATTTGAATATGCTAGTTAATGTTTTTAATAATGGTCACATAATCTATTATCCATATCTAGATAATAGTTATTTTGCACATTATTGTACTGTAGGTGTTGGGGGGGGGAGTGCATTTATTGAATGTATAGGCCAGGTTTATTTTTTTTTACATTCAGGGTTGGTTCCGTGGTTCTGCGTGGGACCTCTGGAGACCACCTGTGGGTATCCTCGGGTATCCCAAGGGTAGCAGGCTGGTGGTTCCACGGGTGACACATGCGGGGATGACGATGTGTGGTCCCACTTCTGTGGGGGCATCGCCGACCCGTAGTCTGCGGGGATGACGATGTGTGGTCCCACTTCTGTGGGGGCACCGCCGACCTGTAGGTGCGGGGATGATGATGTGTGGTCCCACTTCTGTGGGGGCACCGCGGAACCGTAGTGAGCACCTGTAAGTTCCCCAGACCCCCATGGGAACCACCCGAGGCCCCGCAGACACCTGTGGGTCTGACCCGGGGCTCCCAGATGTCCGCGGGCCTACCGTGGGGACCCAATTGTGGCCCACGGTGCCCAAGGAGACCACCTGGGGGCCATGGTTCTGGCGGGATCCACCAGCAGGCCTCCAGAACCTGTGTAAAAAGGGCTGCTGGTAAACTGTAGGTCTGTCCAGGTGCCCCGCCAGCCCACTGGGGACTCGCGTGGGGCTGCGTTATGAACCCTGTATGTAAAAGAATAAATCATGTATTTATGGGGGGGCACAGGGGGTGGGTAATGTATTTAATAAATAGAATGCTGTTTATTGTGGGTCACTGTACTGTTTTTATTGTGGGTACTGGGGGTGGGGGGGGGTGTTTCCCCATCGGTATGTGGGTAGGCCTCCCTTGTGGGTACTGGGTGAGGGTGGTTAGGCCTCACGGGGGGGGGGGTTATTGTGGGAGGGTATATAGGCATCCCGAGTGGTGGGTGAGGGTGGGTTAACCCATTCATGACTGTAGCGGTTAATAACCGCTATGGTGATTAAGGTGTTAGGGGACATTACTTTGAAAGTGTTAATTTTTTTCTCTGTTTTACAGCAGCAGTAGCGGAGGTTGCCATGGGTAGTGGGTAGTGTATTGAATGTATTTATTGGTTATCATGCCTTAACCCCATCATTACCTTAGCGGCTATACGCTATGGTAATGAAGCAGCATTTCTGTATTTTTAATAATATTGAGCAGGAGCAGAGGGTCCCCTGAGTATTAATTTCTGGCTCAGGGAACCCCCTTCTCACTGTACAATATTATTAAAAATACAGAAATGCTGCTTCTTTACCATAGCACATAGCCGCTAAGGTAAAGAATGATTCTTTAATGATGTGTGTGTTTTATTCACAGTGTAGATGTGCAGAGGGTCTCCGGAGCAGAAACGTTTTGGTTTCAGGTCCGGGGACCCCCTGCCCCCCGAGATACAGGCCCCTTTTGGGGGTGCCGGTATCCCTCTGCTTGGTTCAACAGGCCGCGGTCACGCGATCGGGACCTTTAAACCAAGCAGAGGGATACCGGCACCTCATAAAGGGGTCTGTATCTCAGGGAGCAGGGGGTCCCCCGACCTGAAACCAACGCGGTTCAGCTCCGGAGAACCCCTAAACATGTACACTATGAATAAAAATGTATTTCAAATGTATTTATTTTTATTTATTTATTTATTTAGATTTATTTAGATTTATTTTTGTATTGCGGGGATGCTGTGTGTGATTTTTTTTTATTGTGGGTAGCGGGGGTGGGTGTCGTTATTTACACGGGATCCCCCTCCCCACATTTACATACAGTACACTGCACTCAGAAACAAAGGCCAGGGAGATTTAACACACAATATGAGGAGGTTTTTTTTTACATAGATTGCAGGGAAGCTTAACGCACACAATAGTGGCATAGGGGGAGGGTTTTTTACATAGATTAGAGAGAAGGCAGGGAGGTTTAAAAGAGAGAATAGGGGGAGGGTTTTTTAAATAGATTACAGTGAAGGCAGGGAGGTTTAACACAGACATTAAAAATATGTATTGAATGTATTAATTGTTTATTATGCCTTAACCCCTTCATTACCTTAGCGGCTATACGCTATGGTAATGAAGCAGCATTTCTGTACTTTTAATAATATTGTGCAGGAGCAGGCGGCCCCCTGAGTTTAGATTTCTTGCTCAGGGAACCCCCTGCTCACTGTACAATATTATTAAAAATACAGAAATGCTGCTTCTTTACTATAGCGCATAAGCGCTAAGGTAAAGAACGAGTGTTTATTTATATATGTGTTTTATTCATACTGTACATGTGCAGAGGGTCTCCGGAGCAGAAACGTTTTGGTTTCAGGTGCGGGGACCCCCTGCCCCCCGAGATACAGGCCCCTTTTGGGGGTGCCGGTATCCCTCTGCTTGGTTTAACAGGCCGCGGTCACGTGATCGGGGCCTTAACGCAGAGGGATACCGGCACCTCATAAAGGGGTCTGTATCTTGGGGGGCAGGGGGTCCCCGGTCCTGAAACCAACGCGGTTCAGCTCCCGAGACCCCCTGCACATCTACACTAGGAATAAAAATATATTTCAAATGTATTTATTTGTATTTATTTATTTATTTATGTATTGCGGGGATGCTGTGTGTGATTATTTTTTATTGTGGGTAGTGGGGGTGGGTGAAGGGGGTATTAGCCCCAACGGTGGTTGTTTTGGGCTTGCGGGGGGGGGGGTCGCGGGAGTGGTTAACCCCTTCATGACTGTAGCGGTATTAACTGCTACGGTCGTGAAGGGGTTAAGTGCACCCGCAATCCCCCCGCAAGTCCTAAACTCACACCAAGGGCCAAATACCCCCTTCACCCAACCCCACTACCCACAATAAAGCGGGCACGGTGGGTTAACCCCTTCATTGCCTTAGCGGCTATACGCTATGGTAATGAAGCAGCATTTCTGTATTTTTAATAATATTGAGCAGGAGCAGGGGGCACCCTGAGTTTAGATTTCTGGCTCAGGGAACCCCCTGCTCACTGTACAATATTATTAAAAATACAGAAAAGCTGCTTCTTTACTATAGCGCATAGCCGCTAAGGTAAAGAACGAGTGTTTATTTATATATGTATTTTATTTATACTGTACATGTGCAGAGGGTCTCCGGAGCAGAAACGTTTTGGTTTCAGGTCCGGGGACCCCCTGCTCCCCGAGATACAGGCCCCTTTTGGGGGTGCCGGTATCCCTCTGCTTGGTTTAACAGGCCGCGATCACGTGATCGGGACCTTGAAACGCAGAGGGATACCGGCACCTCATAAAGGGGTCTGTATCTCGGGGAGCAGGGGGTCCCCGGACCTGAAACCAGTGCAGTTCAGCTCCCGAGACCCCCTGCACATCTACACTATAAATAAAAATGTATTTAAAATAATTTTAATGTGCCGATGTTTGCGCAGAGTGAGCAGCGGATCTCTCTCTGCTGCAAACACATCTCGCCCCCGCCGGCCCATAGTATCATTTATGTATGTGCATATACAGTACAGTACTGTATGTGTACAGTACTGTATGTTAGGGGTTATAGGGGCTGTTGTTATACAGTATATATATATACAGTATATATACTGCATTACAATTCATTATAGGGGACGGCTTCAAAGAGAACAGCTCGCAAGCGCCCCCATGTGTTTTTACACGGCATTGCAGTATTGCAGCCAGCCGGAATAAAATGCTTCAATCCCTGCCGGGAAAATAACGCTATACACTCCGGCAGAAAACGATCACAAACCTCATTACATCGGAGTATAAACAAATTCGCGGGACTAGCCGAGCGAGAATAAAGTGTGTCGCCACTGTACGTGCGTGACCTGGCTGTATCAGTAAATGTGGTGGTTTGCTGCGTATACCTACATGCTGAACAGGCCCCACACCAAAAAAATCCTGGCTTAATCTGTTTAGATAAAAAGTGGTATTGATCTAAGGAGTATAATGACTGTGTACTAATTTATCCCGCAGGTTTGGTGACCTGCGGCTAGCAAGACTCACACATTCTCCCAGTGAGTTTTTAAGATCTTTGTCAGTCATTAAGATTTTCCAATGTTTTTGTAGGATACTCCTCAGGTCAGACCACTGATGGTTAAAAGTCTCACAAATCTTATTTTCTTTTGACCTTTGTATTTGGGTTTGGTTTGCAGAAAACTCTCACGAGTGACATTCAGACAGTTATAATATCCTTTGTCAAGTTGTGATTTAATATAGCCACGTCTAGAGAACCGATGTTTGAGTTCCCTGGCTCTATCCTCAAAAACGCCCGGAGATTAGAAATTTCGTTTGAGCCTAAGAAACTCACTTAGTTGCTGTTGTTTTACGAAAGACATCCGTTTGAATCATTCCAGTCTCATCAACACTAATTTTAATGTCCAAAAAATCCACAGATGTAGAACTACACATGAATGTTAATTTGATATTGAGTTCGTTGTGGTTGAGCGCATCTATGAAATCTGCAAATGCATCACTGGTGCCACGCCAAACTACCAGCATGTCATCGATGTATCTCAACCACAAAAAACCCAAATCACTAAAGTTTTGATTATTGTCCGAAAACACAACCTCTCTCTCCCACCAGCCCAAGAACAGGTTAGCATAAGAGGGTGCGCAAGCCGCCCCCATTGCTGTGCCCCTAACCTGCAAATAATATTTGTTTTTAAAGATAAAATAATTATGCGTTTAAATAAATTGAAATAACTCCATATTAAAATTAACTAAATCCACTGAAATATCTTGCATAAGTAAATACAATTTTGAAGCTCTGAGGCAATCACAATGGGGAATGCTCGTGTATAGGGACTCTACATCACACGTCGCGAGGATGGTGTGCTCATCGACTGTGATGCAGTTGACCCTAGAAAGCAACTCCATCGTGTCCCTCAGATAGGATGGTAAATTAATCACAGA